>NW_026125568.1:0-265570 GCF_943737965.1 Phodopus roborovskii
TGCTGGGCTTGCTCTGTCTTTAAGCACACTGTACCCTTGAGGAAGAGCTCTTGCCAATCAAGCCTCACTAGCCAATCAGGTACACTGAGCCAACCCACCAGTCTCATGTCTGAAAGGAGACTTCCTGGAGTCATGCTGCAGGCTTGCTTTTATATCAGAATAGCCACCAGAGGATTGATTGCTGCTCTGTGAGTGCTGCTGTGGGGAATGGAGGAGAACAGAAGCTTCAGCATGGTGAGTGACAGGATTGGGAGGGTGGGATGGCGAGTCATTAAGGTCTGTTTTGCAGGCCCTCCCTGAGGAGGCTGGGCTGGAATGTGCTGCCACATTCAGTGATCTGTTAGGCCCATTGTGGTTCTGGCAGCTTCCCCAACAAGGGTGCAAAACAGGATTGCTTTTCCATGTGGGCTGCTTCTGAGGAAAGGATTTCGAATATGCACCAGGGGGGAATAAAGTTCTTTGTATTCAGCTCCATTATGCTTTTGGTGCACATGGATGGCTAGTTACCAAAGAAGGAGAGGTTCAGTTTGTGCAGTGCCTTCCAGAAGTTCTGCCCTTCACATCTAACATTTAAGGGTCAGATCCATGCGGAGTTATTATCATTTTTTTCCATCAAAATATCTTTTCTTCTGTTGTTAAAAAATAAATAAAAAGGTCTTAATTTACTTATCGATCCCAGATCCCTCTCCCTCCCATCCTCCTATTTCCCCCAGTGACCTCACCATCCCATCCCCCATACATTACTCTAGGAGGCTGAGTTCTTTAGGAGGACTCATCAAAATCTGGCAAGTCATTTGGGTTTGGCCCAAACCCTCCTCTTTGTCTCTAGGCTAAGGGAGTATGTACATTTGTAGTTAATTTTGTGAATTTTATGTATGCTCTAAATGGCATTCTTTTTCTTAATTTACCATATATATATGTGTGTGTGTGTGTGTGTGTGTGTGTGTGTGTGTATGTGTGTATGTGTGTTTGTGTGTGTGTATTGTTTGTGTTATAGCATGATATGGAATTTTCTATGTGGAGCAAGCTAGCCCCAATCTCATAGAGAACTTCCTGCCTCTGTTTCCTAAGGGCTAGTTTAAAACTAAGGGAAAATACTAACATCTGTAAATGGCATTCTTGTATTGGATTACATTCTCCCACTGAGCTGTGATGTAGAGGAGTGGAATTGTTGATATAAAGGATTTACCAATTCTTGCAATATAGTGACTCACAAAAAAATATTTAGCTGAGATAGTGCTATCCCCAAATTAAAAAAAAAAAAAAATGAGTTGTGTGCTAACCAGGCATGTTACAGAATAGGATGATAAAATACAAATTTGTTCCCCAGGATACTCCAGATATTTGGATCCAAACCATAGCGATGGAGAAACCAATGATTTACAAACCGCCAAGGTCCACCTCCATAACTTTGAGTAGGGCTTTTACAAGTTGTTCAAGGGTGCCTTAATGGGTTCCAATGAGCATTAGGTGCTGATGTGCCATAAACATCTATTTTCTTCTAGAGAAAAATCATAGCTCTGTCATGTGGGCAAGATGAGCCCAGGTGACCACTATTTGAAAAGAAAACAGCGATGTGTTGAGAGCTGGACAAAGCAAGCAAGACTTTCGGTTTAGGTTTTCATTCATGGAGAATGGACATAGATTCTTCTGAAACCCAGAGCCAATAACACCCAGGGTTTCTAGATATTAGGATTTTTCCATCAGGTCCTGAGCTATTGAGAATAAAGTAGCACTCCTTTTTAAAACAAGGAAGATGCTTGGGAGAAAATGCAATTATCTGGGGCCAGTGTCTTTGTGGAGGGGTTGTTTCAGATCCTGATAACACAACTCTTCCCACCACATGGAGCTGTGGTTAGTAGGCCATTGGCCACTGTGGGCTTAGTTGGTAATGTTTTTGGGAATCCCTGTGTTCCCCTTGGACTGTACTTTTTCAGTATCTTTCTCCTGAGTTTGTCCCATTGAATGGTAACTCCTGCTGACTTCCTAGAATCTCCCATTTCCTTCCATTTCCTGTTGGAAGTAGTATACAAGAAGCTATTCCTCATAAAATACATACTTAGAATATGGCATGGCTTAAGCAATACCTCCCTATCCCAGCTTTCAACATTTCTTGGTTTTGCCTTCCCTTCTTTTCTCATCTTCTGACACTTCTCCCTCAGGACCCGCCAGTAAATTATGACCTGCTTTTTCATATTCCTCCAGGACTATGAAGTAATTATGGTGCTATATTTTCTGTTGAAAGCTTATATTGCCTTACTGGCCCAACTTGCAGTATCCTGTCACCATTTAATTTCCTCAAAAATAAAATAAAATAAAGTAACACCAAAATAACCATCTGTAACCATCTGTTGTAGGTTCTCTCCTGTTTGTTCTTTAGACAGAAATGAACGCAATTTGTCATTACAGACATATTTCTTTATTTATTTCTTAAGTCTGTGGGCAATGTCCTTATGTCCTCTTGATTACCCCTTCTTAAATTAAGTGACTCTATATCCTCAGTGGGTTTTTTGGGACCAAGCTTCTTAAAAACTTGATTTGTGGATGCCCCTTATTTTTTCGGATATACTTAATAAACAGAACTCATTAATTTGTAACATTGTTCATTAAATTAAAATATAATTCTCTGAATGATAGCAGAATATTAACCCCATTTGCATAGAGATCTAGCGTATGCGGTGTCTCTCTTTGAAACAAATATCAGTAGATGGAGGGTCAGAAGGAGAACAGTTTAGGCATCCTTTTGAGTTAATTTTGTTAGAGTCTGTGTATTTAAGTTCTGAACACATAGAATCATGTGTAGCTGGGTAACATTGCACAAGATCTCAGTTTACCTGGATGAGTTTCTCTTGGTTTTTTGACAAAAAGTTGACACTATTTAACTCTTATTGTTCTTTTCTTTTTCTCTTCCTCCCCTTTGTTCTTTCCCTAATATTGTATACCTCTCAATCACTGAATCACTGCATGGTTGTTGTAGGTAGAGAAGCCATGCTGTGTCAATATATGTACTATGTTTTTCATAATCCTATGGTGATTCTAACTGATTCCCATTTGCATGAATTTTTGTAATCAGATATCATTTTAGAGGGTGTCAGGAATATAGTTTGCACTGTATTCAAGTCATGTTGCAAATTTATCTTATACAGAATATGCATACAAATGCATCATGTTCTCAATGATTATTTTTTTAATTTTTTATTTATGAACTCTGTTTTATTCATGTTGTTTTCAATCTGGAAATCACATTTACTCTTTTGCCCAAAAAGAACAGTGGGTTTGAAGGTGACTCAGCACATATTCTACTTGGGGATGACCTGAGTTTAGAGGGCTTTATCCTGTTAGAGTAAGCACATCACTGTAGGGTCAGGCATTGATGATTCTTAGTCTCAGAATGATGCCCAGTGTGACAGACAACTCCCTGTTGCCTCTGAGTCATGCTGTAAGGACTCTAACCTTGAGGACTGAAGCAGCTTGCATGATGTCATGTTCCCTGCCATAACAGAAACTCTGAAATTTTAAGTGTGACACTTCAATTAAATGTTTTCTTTGAAAGTGTTGCCCTGGTCCATAGTGTCTCTTAAGAGCAATGAAAACCTAACAAAGACATATGTTGGTTCTACGGCCTTGGTTATTTCTATGATAGGTTTTCCCTATCATACAAATTATTTCTGATGTGTTCTCAGTAGTGTTGTTCTGGTAACTTGCCTCTCCCTTTATGTCTGTTTATTGGGATTTCTTTCTCAGGGCTATATGCTACTTAAATGGCCAAGAAATGGTGCATGTGTACCTCTTATTCAGTTTACTTCTAATGTGACTGGGTGAACACATTATAATGTCCATGTGTAAAATAAGTGAGGGAAGCACCAGAATTATATGACTATAATGTCAAAGAAGTTTAAATTACAATGTGAGTATTATACTTCTTTGTCACCCATGTATGTGTTATTTTAGGATGCAGTGAGCTATGACGATGTGCACATCTACTTCACTGAGGAAGAGTGGGCTTTGCTAAATCCTTCTCAAAAGTGTCTACAGAGATGTGATGCTGGACACCTACAGGAACCTCACTGCTATAGGTAAGACTGAAATTTCCATCATGATTTATAATATGGGACTATTTCTTGATTATTGATACTATTCTGTAATTTTGTTTGAGAAAAAGAAAAAATGGGTGAGTGAGGCATGGTTCCAAGGATCATTGAAGTTGATACTTAAATTTCGTACAATTTGCAAAAATACATCATATATTATCTGTTATTTCAGGCTACATTTGGGATGACCATAATATGGAGGATCATTGCCAAATTTCTAGAAGACATAGAAGGTAAAATTTCATGTGCAAATTCATGCAAATTTGGCTCTGAAGATATTTTAATATATCCTGAATATTTTATTGAAGAGCCACAGTTAAAAAATTAAAAAGATTAAGAAGAGCAACAGTGAAAATAAGCACAGCTGAAAGTATAGTGATGATTCTTATTTTCTCACAGAACCATGTACCTCAGTGAAAAGTAGGTTTTCTGTGTTTGCAAGGCATTCATTTAAAATGACAAGGAAACAATGCCTTAACAGATACCACCTTTTTTCATTATAGCACCCTGAGGTCTATGCTGTAGATATGCCAGTCTGTTTAGTTTCATAGTATACAGATATTTTAAACAGTATACATATTGCATAGGTGATAAATATATGTGCAATACCTTGTAAGAAAAAAGTCTATAGTTAACCAAGAATTACTTTTATATTTGTGACTTTTCTGTTTATTGAAAGTGTCAGTTCATGAGTATCAAGAAGGTTGTTGTGGAGAACCCTTAATCCCTATATCACATGTCTGTGAGGAAAAGAAGGTTAAAGTGTGTGGATGCAATATGTAAACCTTTTATTTGTTAATCTTACTTTAATAAGTATATTATATTTTGAGTCAGGTAGTTGTTGCCCATGCCTTTATTTCCAGCATTCATGAAGAAGGGAAAGGTGGACTCCTTAAGTTTGTGACAAGTCTGGTCTACAAAATGAGTTCCATGCTAGCCAGGTCTACACAGAGACATTCTATATCAGAAAACCTACAAAAAACGCAAGCCAGGTGAATTTAGATTATGCAAAGGAGCAACATACATCTCTATCTTAGGACAGTGAAAAGAAATGAAAGATAATTTGTAGTCCCCACTTTTAGTATATTTGTTGAGTGTGAAACAAGTTTAAAAATCATCAGTATTCCAACATCATCTGAATGATATCAACAAACTCACACTGCAGTAAATCCCTATGACAAATGGTATGCTTGAATGCTTCCATTTGTACTGGTATATTCTGCCTATGTAGTATGATTTATACTATGGAAAAACTGATAAATGCAATAATTATGTCAAAGCCCTGAGTTGGTCCAGTTCATTTCAATTATGTGAGAAATCTCATGTAAATAGATGCCATAAATATGTGCCATGAAATAAAGGCTCTTACTGTGAACAACAGGTATCTTCAATGAAAACAACAATACTTCATGAAGTAAGCATTATGAATGTAAAACTCAAGATCTGATTCTGGTTACAATTAGGCACAAATTATCAATTTATTTTACATATGTACTAAGTTTCTTTAGTATCATGCATGGGGTAAAGTTTTATATATTCTACATATATTTGCAGGAATGAAGGAAACCATAAGGGAGTGAATCCTGTGAATGTACGCAATGAATGTGTGAAAACCTTTGTATGTTACAGGCATCTTCAAAGGCATGTAAAAATTGAAACTGCAGAGAAACCTTATGGAAGTCTTCAGTATAGAGAATTCTTTGCATGTCACAGTTTCCTACAACTCCATGAAAAAAGCATACATGGTAGAGAAAAATCTATGAGTGTAATCAGTGTGGTAAAGCATTTTCAAGTAATTGTCACCTTAAAAGCCATAATAGAACACATATTGGAGAGAAACCCTATGTGTGCAATCAATGTGGTAAAGCTTTTTCACAACACAACAATCTGGTATGTCATAAAAGAACACACACTGGAGAGAGACCATATGAATGTAATCAATGTGGTAAAGCATTTTCAAGTAATTCTCAGCTTAAAAGCCATAATAGAACACATACTGGAGAGAAACCCTATGTGTGTAAACAATGTGGTAAAGCTTTTTCACAACACAACAATCTGGTATGTCATAAAAGAACACATAGTGGAGAGAGACCTTAGGAATGTCAACAATGCTGTAAAGCTTTCACAACACATGATGTGCTTAAAAGTCATATAGGAATATATACTGGAGAGAAACCATATGAATGCCATCAATGTGGTAAAGCCTTTGCACATCCCACCACTCTCTTAAATCATAAAAGCATGTACACTTGAAAGACACTGAATGTAACACTCTCTATGTACCATTAGTCTTTATAATCACAAAAATACCATAGAAACCCTGTATATGTACACATTTTGGCAAAGTTGTGACCTTTGCTTATCCAATGATCTTTGAGGGCCTAAGAAAACTTATGGAAATGAGTCTTACTAGAAAGAACTGGTAAAATTTTCAGCCAAAACACATTCAGTTACATAGGAATCTGGCCACAAAAATATGTGACAAGTGTGAACAATCAGTTCAAGCACACCAATGTCTCTGTTTTGTTCTCTAGTGCAAACGCATTTGGACAAATGTCCTAGGAATTCACTGATTAGGGAATCCTGTTTCCTCTTAACACTTGTCTTTACTTACATAAAATCCTCATTCAGAGGAATTGTTTTCTCTAATCCCAATCTGTTATGCTTGCTTTCTTTACATGAAGCAATTCATATTGTAGGAAATCTTTGAAGAATTTAAGACCCTTAACACATGGGATACAGGTATGAGTGCTCACAAGAGAAAATGTTCACATATGGAAATCTGTTTAGAGATTTGATTTAATTTTAATTATGTGATGTCAGTGTGTGAGTTTCTGACTGTTCATGGTTTTTGAAAATAAGGTTCCCTTGAAAATACCTATAGGGGGAACTACAGTATGTTCTAAGAAAACTGATAGGTCATGGTAATGAACATTGCATAATTTTGTTCATCTGTTTCTCTAATCCTGTACACATTTTAAGTCCTTTTTTATCATCATATCAGGTAATAGCGAAGAACTCATGGAAGAGAAAACCCATATCATGTAAAGAATTTTGTGAACATGTTAGACATAATACTTGATTTTAGTCTTAACAAATAAAATAAATTCATGTGCTAATGTGGTGTTAATAAGTGTACTAGACCAAAGACAAATGATAAATGAGTATATTATTGGGGAACAACTTACACAGATGATAATAAAGACCTGTGGAGGCGTTCCAGCTCAGAAGGATGCAGTCACTGTCCTTCTGCCTTCTGATTGGATGTGCAACATATGAGAGAGAAGTGAGGGACAGAGAGATGGAAAGGGAGTGTGAAATTGAATGAGGGAGAGTGAGAGAGTTACAGACAGACTGGGAAGGAGAGAGGGTCCACCCCATGGTTCTCCACTTTCTGTTCATTTACATAGAACCAAACGAACTGCATAAGAAATAACTTCATGATATGATCTGAGAAGAAAGCCTGGATTCACAAGAACCCCACCCCCAAATGGTGGTTCCACTAGAGGATCTGATTGGGTCTTACAGCCTAAGTGACAGGACCAGTTGAATAGAAGATACACAGCTGCTTGGGAGTGGGCAACCAAATAATCGCACCATTTGTATACAAATAGAAGCCAGCAGGGCTTCGACCTAAACAACACTGAGTCCCTGATGTTGGCACATTGGTCTGAGTCTGGCTTCTTCCTGCTGGCAAGGGACAATGTGTGGTTGGGAAGTCAGGTGTTGGTGGACTTAGCAGAGGTGTGGGTAGAGATGTTTTCCCTTAGCTGCTATTCTGTATACCTCAAGCATCTGTTCCTTGAGTAGGTATAGAAGGAGGATTGAGTGAAGCTTCAGCCATAACAGTGAGTTGCAGGTAGCACCATTCTGTTCCCCAACCTCAGGGTAAATAAAGGAAGCTTTCCTCTGAATTCAGACTCTGCCTTTAAAAAGCTGCCATTAGAGGCTTGATCAGGGGGTGTGCCGGATTCATGTTTGTACCCCCACCTTGGACGCCCTCACCTACCATGGAATTTCCCATGGCCCCCATGCATGATCACCTTTTAGTTTTATCCTAACATTGAGGCCAGAGAACAAAGAGATATCCACCCTACCCATACCCAAGATAAGTAGACATCATTGAATTTAAAGGTTGGAGGCTAAGCCGATAAGTGGGTAAATGTATTTCACTTATTGACCTGACTTTGTCAAAAGGCAATTTGGAGTAGAGGGAGGATGTGAGGATTCAACTCTTTGCCTGACTGACATTCAAAGTGCTTACCTGAATTTTAAATTTTCTTTTAGTTCTTGAGTTTATCGCATTGTTCATCTGGAATTCCAGCCTATAACTTTACTGTCTTAGTTTTTGTGGTAGCTGAGTTTGCTGGATCTTGATTATATGTACCAACTACCCAATTTTTACTGAACTTGTAGAGAAAGATGACACTTGTCATATACATGTCAGGGTTAGGGATTGATTTTTTTTCTTAAACACTTTAGAGGATTTCCATGTGTTGTGTGTGTATATATCTTACTTATGTTTTGTTCCTATTTGAAGGTGTCCGTGCATCTTCTTTTCCAGTTGGAAAATACTCTCCCAATTGAAATATCTCTACATTTTCAAAATATTTATGTTACAGCGTGTTAAATTCTGGTGTCTAATTATAGGTATCATAGATAATAAGGTTTTGATTTGTTCTGTTTTTGTCTGCAGTTTTTGTGCTTGTCTGTGGGTTCTTTCCCTCTGTACACAAGATTTCATGTAGTGAACACTGATCTTGAAATCTCTATTAGCAAAAGAGAATCATACAGGCCTGATTCTCCTGCATCCACCTCTACGTCCTAAGTGCTGGGTTGCAAGTGTGTGTCACTCTGCCTCTCACATTTCCTTGTTTTTTGATTTTTTTTTTTTGAGAGAGTCTATCTATGTTGCTTAGACTGGCCTCAGTTTATGAATCCAACAAACTCAACAAACCTACAGGTGTTTATTGAAAAAGGGAGTGAAAGAAAGGGTGCGTGTTAACCTATTGGTGGCAGCAATAGAATGAGAGAGAAAACTGGCAGGAGTTACTTGCTTATAAAAAGGGAGAAGTTTAGAACTAGGCTCTGCAGTTGTGGCCATAGAAACTGGAGTCATGGAGGTTTCATTGCCCCAGGTCCTTGTGGCCTCTGCATGCAGAGTCTTTATAGGGTCATTTAATGAATGCATGGCATAGCCATCTAAACTTTAACAGCCTTTGAGATGTCATTGTAAAGTGTTCATTTCTGAAAGACAAGTCCAGGAGGCAAGGGAAGGTTGTCTATAGAAAGCAGAGAAGATCGATTCCAGGGCTTGGAAGGAACCTGAGCTTTAGAGAGGCCCGTGACCTGGAAAGGTTTCATAAGAAGAAGATACTGGCCCTGGAGAGGACTTGTGTGGAGTGACAGTCAGGTGCTAAGGAGAATCCACCAGGGCAGGAAGAGGAGATTTTGGGAGTAGGAATAGGGCCAGGTTGCCTAGGGGGAGGGAGAATCCAATAAATCAATCATTATTAGGCAGCACATACTTTTCTGTGTGTTATCATTTCCCCCTGTTATTTACAAAACATTCATATTATAAAATGTTATAAAGGACACTAGATGTAAGTGTGGTGACACAGATCTTTTAATTCCAGCACTCAGGAGGCAGAGGGAATTCTTTCTATTTGAGGCTGGTTTGGTCACCAAAATGATCTTCAGGACAGCCTGAGATTCAGAGAGAAAACAAGTCTGGAAAAGCAAACAAAAAACCACTACAACAAACATCCTTTATGTATCCCTCAAAATTATGAACAAAATACCCCATGTGTCCTAATTGTCTTCCTACTTTTCAAGCCTTACCCTGAGAAATTTTTTTTTTTTTTTTTTTTTTTTTTTTTTTGCAATTTTTGCCAGTGGGGGAAAATGATTGCATTGTGTCTGTCATGTACAATAATTTTTGCATGGGATATCCTATTTGCTGGCTGATTATTCTTTTCTCCACCAAGGCATGTTTCTGGTGCACAGTGATATTAAACTTTAATAAGCATCGCTCAAGTCTTTCTCACCTTGTTTTGTGTATTGACATTCCCACATTGTGTGTGTGTGTGTGTGTGTGTGTGTGTGTGTGTGTGTGTGTGTGTGTGTGTTTGTAGAACAGAAGACAGCTTTTGGGGACTATTCTCCCCACCATGAATCTCACACATTTAACTCATATCCTCTAGACTGGATTCTGAAAAGGATTTTATCCCAATTTCCCTTTCTAATCTGGCCTGTTTGCATCTTGATTCTTTGTTGAGTTTATTCTTTCATAACTTTTATTAAAAATATTTGCTTTTGTTATTTGAATTGTGTCTGCATGAATGTATACAATGCTTATGACTGCCTGAAGAAGACACAAAAGAGCACTGGATTACATAGAGCTGGAGTTATAGGCTGTTATAAGTCAATAGACATGGATACTGGGAAATGAACACAGGTATTTGACAATAGCAGTAAGTACTCTTTGCCTCAGATCTAGCTGTACTATTCCTAATTCATATTTGTAATTAAAATGCTTTTTCTTGTATAATTTTAATTACATGGTTTTTATTTTTGTTTTGTTTTTGTTGTCAAGCACATGCCTGTGCAGATGTGCTACCACACAGACTTTAACAATCCAAGGAAACTCTCTGGAAATGGTTCTAGCTTCTTTCACTTTGAGTCACTGGAATTTAACTCAGGTTGTCCAGTTTTGTGAGAAGTGCCATTTCCCAATAATCTACCTTAAAGGCCAATAATTTTAAATTTTGGTTTAGTTTAAATACAGAGTATAGGGTTTCATCGTGGCATCTTTATATATGTGTGATTATGTGCTTCCTTGTTTGTTTTCTTCCCACAATACTCTCCTCTTTGACCCTCCCCATCTCTAACTGATTCCATTTCTTCTCCCATGTACTTTTAAAATGTATTTACTAAGTTTTTTCAAGTAAACTTTGCAAGTTTGCAAGTAAACTTGTTGAGTGATTTTTGTATCTATCAAAATAGGCTTCAAAGAAAAATTAATCAAAAGAGATGGGGAAGAACAATTCCTATTCATAGAAAAACTCCACCAATATGACATTTGATATTTCCCCAAACACAAGATCGGGAAATATACCCAAGAGGATTTGACAGCAATAAGCTATTAAATCAGGGTTAAAATTAACAAAATATAGAAACATAGAAAAATAAAATTATTCAAAGAAAAACATATGGTTTTGAAAAATCAACAAGATGGACGAAACATTATCAAAATTAACTTAGAGATACAGAGATAATATAACAATTAATAAATTCAGAAATTAAAAGGGTACATAACAGTAATTAACAACACCATAGAATATACTTTAAAAACACCTCATTCACCCAAAGTGGGAATAGTAAAGAAATACGTATTTTTCTTATTAGGTACCACATATCAAAGTTCAATGAAAACAGCATGGAGAAATTAAATAGAGACCTATTACCCATAATGAAACAAAATGAATCATTACAAGCCTCTCAACTAAAAATAAATAAATAAATAAATAAATAAATAAATAAATAAACAAAAGCTGAGTGCAAGTTTGTTTTACCATTGGATTTTACCAGACTCAAAGAAGAGTTACAAATGGTACTCCTCAACGTATCCCATGATATAAAAACAAATGAAACTTTACCCAATTTATTTTATGATGCCACAGGTACACAAATAACCATATGTTCAGGCTCTTTTTTCAAATAATCATAGATAATTTATGTCAGATGCTACTACATCATATATCTTGAACCTAATGCATGGTACACTGGATATTTGTGTTTCTGGATAGCCCTTAACAATTTGAATATTTCAACGAGGTAGACAGTTTCTGGGGATTCCAATTTCAAAAATCCATAGCAATTCTGCCTGATGACCTTGAGATCATTAACCAAACTCAGCACAAATGTCCAGAGCTGTGGGAACTATAAAGATAATTAGAGACCAATTTCTCTCATGAGCATAGGTGAACAAATAAAAACACTTACAAACAGATTCCATGAACACTATAAAAACATCATGCAATCCAATAAAAGAGGCCTCATTTGACATAGGTTGTATTAGTACATCTACAAAAAAACAGTAAATATAATCCTCTATAAAAGAGGAGAGAGAGATAAATTCAAAGTAAGGCTGATAAACCTGGACAACAAGGCAAGGTTATAAACTCTATATCTACTCAATATTCTAATTGAAGTACTAGTTAGAGCAATGAATCATTGGAAGATATCAATGGAATATAATTTGGAAAGGAAGATGCTAGACTAGTATTACTTACAGGTACACATCAACGACATTAAAACTCAGCAAGGGAAGAACAGGTGATAAACACTTTCAATAAATTGACTGGGTAGCACAGTAACAATAAAGCTACCAACCAACTAAACAAAAAATAGTAGTACTTCCATGTAAAAACAACAAACAGCCTAAGCAAGACAAAGGAAACAGCAGTCATCACAACAGCCTCAAATAATATAAAATATGTTCAAGTAATTCCAATAAAGCAAGTGAAAGAATGCATGTGAAACACCTTTAAGTATATGAAGTTTGAAGAAGATATGAGAAGATGTAAAGATTTCTAGTGCTCATGATCAGTAGAATTAACCTAGTCAAAAGGCCATCCCTCTAACAACAATTTACAGATTCACCACAATACCCATAAAAGTTACAACAAACTTCATTAAAAACTTAGAAAATACAGTTTGTACCTTCATATGAAAAACAAATAGCATTGGTAAAACAACTCAACAGTAAAAGAATAGCATGGCTCTTTCCAGAAAACAAACATGTTCAACAATGGAATGAATTAAAGACCACAGCATATAATCAAAACACAGGTGGACATTTGAATTCTGATGAGGAAATTCAGAAATAAAAAATGGAAAAACAAAACAATAGCACCTTCAAAAATGGTGCAGGTAAAACTGAATTTTTATATGAAGATTTGAAACATTCATTTACATCCACCTGCACAAGACTCAAGGCCAAGTGTGTTAATTTTCCCAACAGAAAATCAAACACACTAAAACAAAAACAAGACCAAGTGTGAAAAACTGGCAAAGGAGACAACTTCATGAACAGACCAACAATTAATAAATGGGACCTCATAAAACTGCAAGGATTGTGTAAGACCAAGGACACTTAATTGTGAAAGCAATGACATCATGAAAAAAAAATTGATTTCCACAGTTCCTAATGCTAATGCCAACTACAATAAAAGCAGGAAACAAAACTCCTTCTTTCCCCCTCCCTTTTTGTACTGTGACCACCATTGCATTGGTCAGTGAACTCAGTTCATACACAGGTCCCTCTTCATGGGTAAGTCCACCATAAAATCAGAGGGATTAGAAGAAACACATCTCCTGTGGTATTTTCTATTTCACAAAACAATGAGTGTCCTGCCTGGAAGTAATGCAAAACTGTCTATCCAGGACAAAGCACCAGAGTCTGGATTAAAATTACAAACAACTCATCAATTAAATAGTGTCAGGCAAGCCTGAGCCACAGGACTCATTAGAATAAACAACTTGTTCCTAAGTTTCCTAATGCTGTGTCACTGTAATACAGTTGGTTCTTCCTGTTCTGGCAACAACACAACTATAAAATTGCTTTTACTACTACCTCATAACTGCTACTATGAATCATATATATCTGTGTTTTCTGATTCTAAACATGTATATGGAAGTCCATCCTAATTGGAAAGTGAATACTGAGTAGTTTAAACTTCCCACCATAAACTGTGCACACATCAATTCTGTCAGTTTTCATTCACATGGAAAAAATGACTGCATGCTGCTAAGGAGACATGAGTGACAGGGAATGGTGAGAAGAAATTATAAGACAGCATTGTTCAAAGTCATGTGCTCCATGTGAAGAAGAAACTTATCCCACTTTGGCTGGAGATTTGTGCCACATTCAACAGCAAGTCCCTTGCTAATGTGAACCAATGGATTTGGTTATTAAAGGAAGAATACAAATGTTGAAGGAGGATAATCAGACAATAAGTCACAAGAGGAATGCAGAACAACTCAAAAACATTGTAAACAAATCCACAATGGCCTTGGTATAGACAACCACAATCCCAATACTTGGAAATTATGAAATCACAACTCTGCTATATTCTGGGCCTTTCCATCATGGTAACTCCAGCAGCTGATTGCCTACCATTTCCCCCTTCAATGTACACTAGAAACTATTCCTCCTATTTTGATTTGAATGCCGGAGACATGGTCCACACGGAATTCCTTTTCTGGTAACTGCAATGGATATATGACTACTGGACTCAAATTTGTAATTTGAAAACTCAGAGATGGTACAGCCCATTAATTTAAGTTTTTAGTTTGTAAAATAAGAGGGAAGTAAGTTCATTGATCTGGGGAACAAAAGTCACCTGAGCTGACAAAAGAGTGCTGTCTCAGAAACATTTTCTACAATTATGGAGATACAGCTTTAATATGTCTTCCAAGGCAGAATTCACTCCACATATTTAAATGAGTAACAAACCCAAATATCTTTAAGAAATCTGAGCATCAAACTCTGGCTAATCTCAAAGAGGTGATGTTGTGCAATTTTATTTTAGTATATGTTAATCTCTTCATGCCTATGAACATATTTTAAATGATGGTGGGAAAGGTGATGTTGAGTTCATTTAGCGCTAGGAAGCTGTGGTTATTTGAATGTCTAGAGCATCCTGATGGTCTAATGAAGTGCTGACTGACAAAGAACAAGACAGAAGAAAGGATAGTCAGGGCTGGAAGGCAGATAGAATAAATAAATAAGAGAAGTGCAGCACAGAATGAATATGAGAACTCCAGCAGAAGAGATGAAGGGGCAAGGAAAGCACACACAGGTATCTTAAGACAGAGCAAGAGTAAATAAAAATAAGATACACAGAAGTAAGGAATGAAAAAAATCACAGAGGCCAAAGGTGGATGGGGTAACTTAAAGTTAAAAAAATTCAGCAAAAAAAAAAAAAAAAAAAAAAAAAAAAAGCCAAGACTAATGTGGCTTGATCACGCCAGACCGCCTGAAACAGAGTACAAGCTGATCCTACATTCAAAACAGCTGGACAAAACAGCCCTACAGACTACAGCCAGGATATCTGAATCTTCTTCGAATCCCCCAAGACAGCACCCCTTACCAGCAGGAAGTAGTTTGGAAAGAACGACGTCCAAATTCCCAAATATTGTGTATAAATGTTTGGTTTCATTTAATTGGACTGTTATATAAAATAAAATAAAATAAAATAAAAAAAAAGCCAAGGTAAGCAAGTACAGGTATTCACAAGTAAGAATAAGCTCCAGCGTGTTATTTATTTGGAAGCAGGATGGGGATCCCTCCCAAAAGACTGAATTGCAAAAATCACAATAATAAGACAGTCTAGAATCGATTTTCCATCCCATGTATGATATCATCCTTAATCCTTTATTAGGTTCAGTCCAAAGGATATACTTCTAACAATTTAAAAAGGGACAGAAGAATTTATGTGCAGCCACTAAGTCCGTTGAAGACTTACAGAGAAAAAAAAATCTTTGTAAAAAAAAAAAAAAAAATTCGACCTTAAATTGTGACCTACAGTATAGAGGTTTCTCAGTACATTTTAAAGATGTATCAGAGCCTGTGAATCACACACATACAAAGGATGAAAGACACAAATACAGAAAACATTAAGGACAAGTCACATGTCTATACCATGTCTTTAGACCAAAATTACTTTTGAGTTATTTTAACTTCAGATTATGGCTGATTTTTACCTCTGAGCATTATGCCTTACAGAAAGCCATGTTTGCTTCTGTGCAGGACCAGGAGTTCATCTAAACTAGGTCTTCCTGATGTCTAGGACAGGGCTGTGACATCACTGTAGAGAATTCCCTTTTTAAGCTTTAGTTTATGTAATGTACATGACTATCTGCTCCCATGCATTTGTGCACGGTACCTGCCAAGAAGTGGTGGAAGATGTCATTCTGTAAATATGGTTCTGTAATTGGTTAATGAATAAAGCACTGTTGGCTAATACCAAAGCAAGATAGGTGAGATTGGAGACTAGGAGGACAGAGGGAGAAGTAGGGAGAGATTCAAGATGTAAGATACAAAGAGAGCAGAGTGCTGGCCCCTCACTCTGCTAAGATAAGGCCACATGGAAATTCTTAGATTAATAGAAATGGTTTAATATTAAGACACAGCTAACCAATATGAAATGCTAGTAACAGGCTAACAACTTTATATCTAATACAATGCCTCTGTGTGTTACTTGGGGGCTGGTGCAGCAGTGAGAACATTAAAACCACTCATAACAGGATGTTTGTCTGAAACCACCTAAGCAAAGTACCTGCAAAGGGTAGGACAGGGTACCATCTCCCTTTAACTCAAGTTACAGAAGATGGCTGACTGTCATGGTTTTTGGTAATGGAACATGTGTCCTCTGTAACAACAACCAGTGCTGTTGACTGCTAAGCTATATTTCTAATCAGCTTCATTATTTAAAATTTATTCTCATGCCTTTTATTTAAACTGTATTTCAACAATTTACCCCTTCATGTCTTTTCTCCATTCCTTCACATATTCTTCCTTTGAAATTTCTTTCTTGTTAAGCATGTATGAATGAATTTGTATGCACAAACATGCCAATAAAACCAATTGAGTACAATTCTGCTGGTTGTGTATATATGGTTGAGCACTGAAAATGTGGTATTGGATATGCAATCAGGGAGCTCCTCCTTTCCAGAGGCTAATACTTTCAGGAGTAATACTTTCAGTATGGACCCAAAGTGATCTGGGCTACCTTAGTCAGGAATCAGTATCAAGAATAAGAAAGATGGGGTGGTAATTAGCTTACCTAACAATTGCTTGTGACATTGCCCTGAATTCCTAGAGCTTTGGGAAAGACTATGGATACTGTCCTGATCCAGTCACAATCCGCCTTTGTTCTTTGGTCCTCCCACCACACTCAATGAGAGACAGGCCAGCTGCTGGCACCACCCATTTCCTCCAAGAAGACTGAAGAACACTGAAGAAGCTCCACCAACAAAAGCGGCAATGTTAGCCACTGGGCAATAATGCCTTGCATCTCAACTGCTGCAAAGAGCTCTAAGTACCATGGACAAGAGGGCAGTGGAATCGACTTTCTCCATGTTGCTTGGGCCAATGCTAGGTAAGTCTTCCAAAAGCTCCTAATCCACAGGTTTCGTGCCATCAGCAGAAGGCAGATGTCCTTAAAGCCTCTGACTTCAACAACTGTGGAGGACCTGGGGTGGCTGTCCATACTGCCAGCTAGTAAGTCCCTGTTACTCTAATCATTCAGGTAAAATATTATCCTTCTCAAGAACTCTGATGCTTTTGACGGATGGTAGCTTTGTCAGCTTAAAGCAGCAGCCAAGGCTCCAAGTATTACAAAACAGATTTCAAAAATGGAAATCTTAAGGTTGCTACTGTTTATAGACTTGTCATTAATCAATAAAGTTTTAACAGTATTAAACACCATACTACGCTACTATATGATCAGAAATAAGTATAAACTTACAATTAAGGTGCTTTTCATTGTGCTAAAAATTTGCCAGTTGTATGTGTTAATTCTTTCAGCCAAATCATTTATAACATGAGTATGCTGCTAGTGTGTCTTAATATTTATGTTTTTGCAAAATCAAAGGATTCTTTTAAGTTCCAGGGAGCTGAATTGGATCCATTTACAGGTCTGATCCACTCCAAATAATTATTAGTCAACTTTTCCCTGGCCTTGGACTTCCTAACCTTGTCCTGGGACCTCCTTGGGAGCCCCTCCCCCCACCTTACTTCTCCCATTAAGTACTTAGACCTAATATACAAAAACTTAACCTTGTTCTCTGCTCTGCTAACATCTTGTCAGATCTCAAAGAGATGCCAGAGCTCCATACTGTCAGAACTCTGATGAAACAACCAGCTACCAGGACATGGCAACATCCCAGCTTTCTCGGATCCCCCAAAGATGATCTAAGCCCCCAAGTCAGCAGGAAGTAGTCTGGAGAACTCAATGTCTTTATTCCCTAACCTGCCACGCCCAACCCCCACCATTTTAATAACAATAAGAGGTAGAAATGTCAGGAACTAGCAGCCAGATGCCCCCCCCCTTGCCCATGACAATGGGCGGGATGCTCATGGCCATGTCATTGCTATGTCAGCCTAACCTGGTGGCTCAAAATTTACCTGGCTGCCAGAGGACTCAGTTATGCATGCGCAAGCCACCCTTTTAAAGCAAGCACTCAAAGGGTGCCTCTCACTCTTGCTCTCCCTCTTGGTCTCCCTCTCTGGCCTCTGTCTCTCTCTCTCCTGCTTTCGGTTGGCCACCAGCTACCCCTCTTTTCACCCTTCTCTCAATAAACTCCACATGGGCACTGAGTCTCATATTTGTGTTTCTTAGGCATTAGCTGCAGCAAAAGCACAACATTAGTGCCGAAACCCAGGCAGGCTCTCCTTGAGGGTCACTGGCAGCTGTCTGCTGGTGGGCAGCCAGCCAGAGATACTTGAGATCCTGTTTCTGATACCAGGGTTTGCCTCAATCCCCCGTTCACTGGAAATACCACCCCACACTGGCTTCAATTAGGTAAGGTACCCTTTTAAATTTTAACCCATTTCCTTAAGGTCGGGTACATTCCTCAAGGGTGGAAGACATACCGACTAGGGCGGTATATCTACTCCGCTCTTGGACTGCTGAGTCCTTCCGGCCTGTGTTGGTCCTGGCAACATTTTCAGGCTGATGGGCTTCGAATAATGCTCTGCCATTCTCGCTTATGATGTGGCCACACTCTTGAATTCCAAGACTGCATGGTCACTTTCTCTCCACCCATTGGGAATAAACCGGCCAAGAAAATACACCCCACCACTCCACTGGGATGCCTGATAGAAAATTTAAAACCCTTTCACTTAATGCCACTTGTAAATGCACCCAGACTTATTTACTTTTGTACTGAAAAGTAGCCTAGATTCCCCTAGAAAATAATTCAAATTGGCCACGTAAACAGCTCTCTAGATCCCAATATTTTACGGGATGTTTCAAATTACTGCCAGCGAACAGGTCGATGGAAGGAGTTTTTTCTATATCTCTGCTAAACATTCTGCTAAACAATCTTTCCCTAAATTTGTTTCGGTTGTCTTCCCACCACACTCAAATTCCCCCCACCCCTGCCCCAGCTGCAACCTGTCTCAGCGCGGTGGGCTGAGCTGAGGCAGTATCTGCTCGAGACAAAATTACATCTCAAAACTTTATGATTTCTGCCATCTGTTGGGAATATGTTTATGGAAGCCACCATCTTGACCGTGTGGCCTAGCTTTACCCACCATGGTTCTTCTATCTGCTTCATCAGCCATCTGGCAGAAGGAGTCTAGCCAGCTTCTGCCGCCAACAAAACCTGTAATTCATTTACCTTTTGCCTTTTATTCTTTGTCTGTAATATCTTTTTTTCTCTGACTATGTTATACATAGCTTCACACTCTAGTCCTTCTCAATTTACACAGTCCTGTATAATATATCTGTACACTTGATTTCAATTTAACTTTATGTAAATGTAAGTTAACTTCATACAACTTAAATTCAACTGTTCTAAGTCTCAAATATTTCTAAATTATTATGTACCTTTAAATGGTGGTAAACATTTAAGGTTATAAATGTCTATTTCAAGCTAAGAAAATATTTATGCCAACCAGTCTTTCCTATAAGCTGTATATAAATGTTAAGCCTCTATTATCAAAGGGAGTATTTCTCTACCTCTTTGTCCTTTACAGTTATATGTCTAACCTACTAAGTTAAAACCATTTACAGTCAGGCTGCATGGCTCTGAGTAAAACATCCCCCCACAGACTCTCAGCTTAGATCCAGTTTTCCAGACAAATTAATTAATTACAGGGATAAAGCTAGGATAAAGCCTAGCCACCTATGTGCTTAAGGCAAGTAACTAAAGAATATTTTGTATACTAAAGTATGCTAAACAGTCAGACAGCCCTAAAATGCTCAGAGATCTAGAGAATATGGCATTTAAAATGTTTCATTAAAAAGCTTTTATAACAGAGAGACAGGCCAGTTGCTGGCACCATCCATTTTCTCCCAGAAGAGTGATAGATACTGAAGAAGCCACCCACAAAAGTGAACTAGCCACTGAACAACCCTGCCTTGCATCTTAACTGCTGCAAAGGGAACTAAGAACTGTGGACAAAAGGGCAGTGGAGTCGATCTTGTCCATGTTGCTTGGGCCAATGGTAGGTAAGTCTTCCAAAAGCTCCTAATCCACAGGTCTCATTCTATCAGTGGAAGGCAGACATCTTTAAAGCCTCTACGCTCAACAACTGTGGAGGACCTCAGGGTGGCTGTCCATGCTGCCAGCTAGTAAGTCCCTATTACTCCCTAATCATTGAGGTAAAATCATACTATGCCATTATTCAATCATAACTGTAACTATAAGCTCACAATTAAGGTCCTTTTCATTGTGCTAAGAATCTGCCAGTTGTGTTAATTCTTTCAGCCAAATCATATTAACATGTGTATGCTGATAAAGTGTCTAATATTTATGTTTCACAAACCCAAAGATTCGTTGGGTTCCAGGGAGCAGAATTGGATCCATTTACAGGTCAGATTCACTCCAAATAATTATTACTCAACTTTTTCTTGGCCGTGTGACTTCCTAACCTGGTCCTGGGACCCCCTTGGAAGCCCCTCCCCCACCTTACTTCTCCCATTAAGTACTAAGACCTAAGAGACAGAAACTTAACCTTGCCCTCTGCTCTGTTAACATCTTGCCAGGTCTCAAAGAGATGCCAGAGCTCCATACAGTCAGGACTGCGATGAAACAACCAGCTACCAGGACGTGTCATCACCCCAGCTTTCTCGGATCCCCCAAAGATGATCTATGCCCCCAAGTCAGCAGGAAGAAACTCAAAGTCCTTATTCCCTTCCCTGCCACTCCCAACCCCCACCTTATTAATAACAATAAGAGGTGGGAATGTTAGGAACTAAATGCCAGCTGTCCCCTTCCCCCAACGGTGGGCGGAACACTCATGGCCTTGTCATGACTATGTCAAGCTTTACCTAGCTGCCAGAAGACTCACTTATGCATGTGCAAGCCCCCCCCCCTTTAAAAGCAAGCACACCCATCTCTCTGGTGTCTCTCTCTCAGCCCACCTCTTGATCTCTGTCTCTCTCTCTCTCCCCTGTTTTCCTTGGCCAACAGCTACCCCCTTTCTCTCCCCTCTCTCAATAAACTAACGTGGGCTCTAAGTCTCGTTTATGTGTTTTATAGGCATTAGCTACAGCAAAGGAACAACAATAATAAATTAATAATGACAGTACTAATATTAACGATGATGATAATAATAACAAAATAATAGTGACACTGATAATGATAATAAAAAATAATAACAACAGCAGCAACAATGATAGAATACTAAAAATAAAGATAACGATAATAATAATGGTAATAATAATAACAATATTATTGTAAGACCCTCAGAATGATGAGTCTTCCAGGTTCAGTCGATACCCCAAGAACTCAATATCCAGTCCAGTTGCTGCAAAACGCAAGAGGCTTTACTGAACAGGAAACATTTGTGCAAACAGGTTCCTCCAGCATGCAGGCTAGAGAGAAGCCCCCTCCCCTGGACCCAGGTGTTTTTAAAGGCAAACCCACTAGCTTAGGGAGGGGGTGGGACCCTCTGTCCACTGAGTACGTGACCCTTGGATGCTGGATGGTCTCGCTATTAGAGTCAGCAGACCTTAGGTCCTCAGGGTGTGCTAATTAATTTTGTCTGGGCAGCTATCTCTTTGTTTCCTAAGGACCCTATTAACCACCTGTTGACTCACAGGAAAGGAGGGGCAGAAAGGAGGGGCAGTGTGAATTCTTGTCATCTCAGGGCCTGGTGAGAGGAAGCTAGCAAATTCCAAGAAACAGATATTGGTTAGCTTTACAGGTCAGACCATCCTTCATTTAACTTCACTTTTTGGTCTTTCACTATTAATAATAGTAATAATAATAGCAAGAATAACAAGACTGATAAATAATTATTAACGGTAATATAAATAACAACAATAATGATAAATGTTAATAACAATGATGATGATAACAGGATTAGTAGTAATAATAATAATAAAAATAATAATAAACACAACTCTGTCAGTCACCGCCTCCCCCGGGAATCTTACACCAGGAGCCCCGCATTGGCATTGGGGCAGCATGGGACACACAGGAAACCCTTGCTCAGAAAAACGCAGAACAAAATCAAACAAACAGAAAGCGAGAATCTTTAAAAATAATAATAATAAGCGGTTTTTAACACTGGACTTTCTGGGGCACAAAACCAGGAAGTGTACTTGGGGGACACTGGGAAATGGAGTCCTGGCCACTCAGAAAGCAGAACCGGAAGTTCCTTGCAGAAAAGCAGGAAGTGCCTACACAGGATGCTGGGAAATGGATTCCTGGATCCTCGGAGCACAGAAGAAGGTTAGGAACTGAAAAGATCAAAACATGCCTGGGTCATGATGGGAACTGTAGTTCAGGGGCCTTAAAGTCCAGAACTGGAAGTCGAAGGTCGAAAAGAAAGACGTGGCCACACTGCATGCTGGGAACTGCAATCCCGGACCCTCAAAGTTTGCAAACAGAAGTCCATTGGTAGGAAAGCAGGATGCAGCCTCAAAGCATCCTGGGAAATGCAGTCCTGGGCTGCCAAAGATGAAAACAAGTCTCTGGGCAGGGAAGCAGGAAGCGGCCACAGAGGATGCTGGTAAATGCAATCCCTGGGCTGAAGTCCAAACCCAGAAGTCTCTGGGCAGCCTCCACGAACTAAAACCGGAAGTTTCATGCTGAAAATCAGGAATCCACCGCAGAGCACATTGGGAAATGCAGTCCCGTGCCTCAACACATGAAAACCGGAAGTCCTTGGGCTTATAGGCAGGAATCGACCCCACAGGATGCTAGGAAATGCAGTCCCTGGCCTGAACGTCCAAACCCGGATGTCTCTGGGCAGCAAAGCAGAGAGTGGCCGCATAGGATGCTGGGTAATGCAGTCCTGGCCACAGCAGTTACAAAAGTTCCTGATGGCCTCGGCTCAGGTCGGCCTTGTCTGCAATCTGCGAGTGGAAGTCCTGACCCACCCACGATGATTGGCGTGAGTCTCCGCTGCCGGGTTTCCCTTGCCAGGAAGACCTGCCATTGGCTTGGCGCCCCCCCATTCTCCAGCTATGAAGATGGCAGACATGGCCCCCGCCCAGTCGCCCTGCACTCCTCCTGGCAGGTGGAGGGGCCTGCAGTGATTGACAGCGAGGTGCGTGGCCTGCATGATAGACAGCAGAAGGATCAAGAGGGGGGAGACCTGGCCAAGGTCTGTGATTTCACTGGGGCCACACCCTGCATCCCCAGGAGTTTTACTGTCATGACCTGCACTGCCACGACCGCCAGGGCCACTGTCCTGTGGGCCCCAGCATTGCTGCTTGTTGACCTCAGAGTGTGGTAGGAGACTCCTGCCACAATCACCTGGGGCCGAAGATGGTGAGGGGAGGACGGGAGGGCACCTCCTGCTCCCGGTCACCATTTCCTGTGAGTACACTACCCGACCAAGACCTGTCCACCACGGAGGCCACACCCATACTCCTGCCACACACTCGGGGGCCCACCCATCCTGAATCTGTGCTTCCAGCTCTTGCACCTCCTTACCTGGGAGCTGCCTTGACCTGGCTTGAGGACAGGAAGGAGGGGCTGGCACTGCTGTAGGTGAGGGTAAGGCCCAGAGAGGGTCATTGACTGTGACCTTGGACCTGCAGGGGGCAGGCGAGCTCAGGCAGGGCTGCAGCTAATGGGTGGGCCTGATGCTGAGAAGTCTGGATCAACTTAAAACCCTGTCGCACATTTAAATATGTAAATGAGACTGAAGTGTTATCAAAGGAGGCACTAGTAATTGAGATTATGCAAATGAGCACGGTGCATGCAAATCTGTGAGACTGATTGGGGTTCACATTTGAATATGCAAATGAAAAACCCGAGCT
This sequence comes from Phodopus roborovskii, assembly GCF_943737965.1. NCBI lineage: Eukaryota > Metazoa > Chordata > Mammalia > Rodentia > Cricetidae > Phodopus > Phodopus roborovskii. The sequence continues at coordinate 24,104 of NW_026125568.1, forward strand.
GTGTGAATGCACTTTAATATGCAAATTTTTGGTGCTTTACATGCTTTTGCTATGCAAATGCATGCAAGTTATCCCATCTGTTTGGGATTTTGACATGCACATATATGCAGGTTATCTCATTTTGAGGTGTGGCTATGCAAATTAACCCAGGCAGTTTCTGTACTTTCTTGATGTCTTCTGAGTCTCCAGGCAGCATTTGAATATGCAAATCAGAATGCTGGCAGGGGATGGGGCCTCCCCTGACCCTGCACCCAATGTCACCTGTCCATGTCCATCACAGGCATCTTATGGCAAAGCTGCTCCCTCCAATCCTGCTCATGCTCAACTTTATATAGAAATACAAAAGACACAAGACAGCCAAAACAACCCTGTGCAATAAATGAACTTAAGGAGGCATCACAATCCCAAATGTCAAGCTCTATAACAGAACTATAGTCCTGAAATCAGTTGGTATTAGCACAAAAATACACAGAAGACCAATGGAATCAAATTGAAAACCTTGCTATTAACCCACACACCTATGAAAACCTCATTTTTAACAAAGAAGCTGAAGTTATACACTGCGAAAAAAGAAAGCCTCTTCAAAAATTTGTGTTGATATAATTGGATGGTGGTGTGTAAGAGACAGAGATAGAGCAATGTCTATTGCCATGCAAAAACTTAAGTCCAAATGGATCAAAGACATCAACATATATCCAGCCACACCGAACCAAATAGAAAAGAAAGTAGGAGGTACACTTGGATGAATTGTTACAAGAGACCACTTCTTGAACATAATACCAGTTGCATAAAATGTGAGATCCACAATTAATAACTGGGGCCTCCTGAAACTAAGAAGCTACTGTAAGGCAAAGGACACAGTCAACAAGACATAACAGCAGCACACAGAGTGGAAATGCATCAGGGAAATGCAAACAAAAAGAACTCTTTGATACCATGTTACTTATGCGAGATGACTAAAATCTAAAACATGAATGACAGCTTATGCTGGAGAGGATGTGGATAAAGGGGAACACCCCTCCATAGCTAGTGGGAGTGCAAATATGTACAGCCAATTTGGAGATACCCATATTCCAGAAGAACCACCATACTGATCTCCAAAATGGCTGTACATATTTGCACTCCCACCATACGTAGAGGAATGTCCATTTCTCTCCACATCCTCTGCAATTTAAGCTGTCATTGGTGTTTCTAATTTTAGCCCTTCTGACAAGAATAAGATGGTATTCAGAGTTGTTTTGATTTTCATTACCCTAATGGCTGAGGATGATTAGCACTCTCTTAAATGTCTTTCAGCCAATTTGGATTCCTCTATTGAGAAGTCTCTATTCAGTTGTGTACCCCACTTTTTTTTAAATAGAGTTATGTGGTGTTTATGTGATTAGTTTCCTCAATTCTTTGTATTATTCTAAAATCGAGAACAAGTTTGCCAATTCTCTCCACATCTCTTCAATATTGTACTTGCAGTTGTAGCTAGAGCAATAAAACAACAAAAGGATTTCAAGGAGATACAAATTGGAAAAATTAGTCAATCTTTCACTATTTTCAAATGATATGATAGTTTTCAAAAGTGTCTTGAAAAACTATACCAGAGAAGTCCTATGGCTGATAAACACCTTAAGCCAATTAGCAGGATACAAGAGTAACTAAAAAAATCCATAGCTCTACTATATACAGACATTAAAAATACTGAGAAAAAAATCAAAGAAACAATAGCCACAAACAACATAAAATATCTTGGGGTAATTCTAACTACGCAAGTGAAATGTCTATATAGTAAGAATTTTACTATACTATAAAGAAAGAATTTAAAGAAAACACCAGAAAATAGAAAGATCTCCCATGCTCTTGGATAGGTAGGATAAACATACTAAAAATAGCAATCTTGCCAAAAGCAATCTAGACATTCAAAGCAATTGCCATCAAAATCCCAGCTCACATCTTCACTGACTATAAAAGATAATACTCAACTTTATATGAAAAAAAAGACCCAGAATAGCCAAAACAACCCTATAAAATAAAGGAACTTTAGCAGGCATCACCATTCCTGACTTCAAATTCTACTATAGAGCAATAGTCCTGAAAACAGCTTCGTATTGACATAAAAGTAGACAGTCCAATGGAATGGAATTGAAATACTCATATTAAACCCCTCACATATGAACACCTGATTTTTGATTAAACAGCTAACAGTGTACACTGGGAGGAGGAAAAAACCTTCAACAAATGGTGCTGGCACAACAGGGTGGTAGTATGTAAAAGGCTACAGACTCATGTCTATCCCCATGCATAAAACTTAAGACCCAATGGATCAAAGACCTCAACATAAGTCCAGCTACAGTGAACCTCTTAGAAGAGTACATGGTAGGTATTCTTGAAGGAAATGGTATAGGAGACTGCTTCCTGAACATAGCACCAGTAGCACAGACACCAAGATTGACAATTTATAAATGGGACCTCCTTGCACTAAGAAGCTTCTGTAAGGCAATGGCCATAGTTGACAAAAACAAAATGGTAGCCTACAGACTGGGAAAAGATCTTCACCAACCCTACATCTGACAGAGGGCTGATGTCCAAAACACACAAAGAATATAAAGTTTCTTCATCTTGTTTTCCCAAAGTGAACAGCACCCCAGGACCAATGACTATGTGTAGTATGTAGGTGAGTAATTAATTTTTTCACAAGAGATACACAAAGAGAAATATTAAAACACACACACACACACACACACACACACACACACACTTTAAATTTTCCCCCAATGCACAATGCAAAGAAAAATGACAACTCTGTTCACAAAAGTCACCTTCACAGAGATTCCTTGTCACAAGTAACCAGAGCTGTAAGAGTATGGTTTTTCCACCCACAGCCCGGTCTTTTCCCGCTGCCGTCGCGCCAGCCACAAATAACACACAGAGACTCTGTATTTGATATTATACTGATGGCCAGGTGCTAGTTTCTTATTGGCTAGCTCTGTCTTAATTATTAACGTATTTCTGCTGATCTATGTATTTCTCTTACCGGGTAGCCGGCCAGCAAACTGCTTTCTCCAGACTCTCCATCTTGGCTCTTCCTTTCTACTTTCTCTTTCCTCCTTGTCTCTTAGTCCCTCCTATCTTCTTTCCTGTTGGCCAACAGTGCTTTATTCATTAATCAGTATGAGAAACATATACAGAATAACATCTCCCATCACAGAGCAGATAGATTTCTGTAGTTTACCAGTAATTTGCTAATTTTGGTTGGGAAATTATTTTAATACCATAAAATAATTCTCTGCATACCTAATTAATTTAACTATAGAAGAAATATTATTATTGGTGAGGTTTTTTCAATATTCCACAAAAGTATCTTATTTTCTGATGTGAAGACATCCTCATCTCCCACTGTAACAAACATAATCCATGAAACCTTTTCTTCTTGACAACTAATCTCCATGCATGTCTAACTTCTTTGTGTTATCACCATTATCACCAGTAACAATGTCATTCAGATGACTTATAGCTGTTTCCACATGGTTTTCTTTATTTTTTCATATTTTTTTTAAAAATAAGAAACAATACAATCTTATTTTACATATCAATCTGAGTTCTTTATACCTACCATTTGTTCATGTTGCCCATGGACAAATGTTGCCCTATATCATTCCTCCTTTTCTCCATAAAAGGGCGAGGTTTTCTGTGGGGCACTCTTCCAGGACTTTCACATCATTTCTTGCAGGTCATATGACCTCCACCATGGGTCTAGGCAAAGAAAATTTTCCTGTATGAGGAATGGGCTTCCATAATCTATTCATGCAGTAGGTATAAATGGTGTTCCTTTGCCAGAGGCCCTATAGACTGCTGAGGCCTCCTATATGCAGGAAGACCATTTCTGTCCTTTGCTGGTTTCTAAGTAGTCAATCTGGTATCCATGCACTTACCCTTGTTCACATCAGAAATTTCTATGGCTTTTGTCGGATGGTCTTGATCTGTTTGCTCATCATTCCTCCCTCTCTACAACTGGATTCCAGGAAGTAGGCTCAATGCTTATCAGTAGGTTCCAAATGAAATGAATGCTATATATTTGAAAACATGATTGAGAGCAATAGATTTGTTTCCAGATAGTTGGTAATACTAGGTGTTGCTGGTCCAAATTAGAGCAGAAAGTTATATCTTGTACAGAAATATTGAGTTTTGGTATCCTTTTATCACAGCAGCCAGAACAGAAAGTATGACATCTCCTTGATGAGAAGGAATCATTAGGGAAGCTTGGACAGAGATTGGGGATATAGAGTAGTCTAAGGGAGAAGGTTAAAACTTTTGGGCAATGGTAACACTCCCATCCTTGATGAGATGTGTGTATTCCTAATGTGCAGAAAGGCTTACCTCCATGGGCATTGTGGTATATCAGAGACCTATTTGGCTAATAGAATTTTAGAACTCTTGGAATTAAGGGGACTTCCTCAGTACAAGTTCATTAGAGTGGAGTTACTGCAGAATTTAGAATTGGGTAAAGGAGTAGAGGTTTAGGAACCATTTTACAGGCATTTCTCACAAGTCCTTCAGAATTAGTTGAAGACCACGGTGTTCAAATAGGTTCATCCCTTTGGGGCCATTACAGAAAGCCTTTCTCTAGTCAGCCAACAAATGTACAGACAACCATGGGGAAGTGTTGGCCTGATTCACAAAAGCATTTGGCTTATTGGTAGTAGTGCATAGAGAATACCAGTTTCAATACGTCATAGGTGCTCTTCCTCTGGCCTTTCCAAAGAAAATATATCCATTGGCAACAAGTTTCGAAGATGGGAACCAAACAAGCTGTAAGGCCAAGACTTGCCAAGTTGGGTCTCTAGGCCTGCAGCATTGGATGGATTCCAGGTGTTTGGGAAGGTGCAGTGTGGTAAGGTGAATGGGGTCACAGACCTCAAAGGGTCCTCTACTTCATGGTCCCTAGACAGTCAGCTTTGGGTACCTGCCAGCCCTGTGGAAGTCAAGAAGTTGCTCCTTGTGAGAGGACAGAGGGGCTCACTGTCAAGCCTGAGGCCACACTCAGTAAATTCTCAGAAATCTCACACCAATCTGAAACATAATGGAGAAGCTTCAGAAACCAAATCATGGCCTTGGGTGCTAGTGGCTAAGTGTCACTCTCTACTTGTTCACCCAGCCTTGTCTGACAGCCACCCCCAAACCTTGAGAAACCCAGCAGCTATCTGTAAGAAGTAAGGTTTTCCCACCTGCTGCTGGTCTTGTCCTGCCACCCTGCCAGCCCCAATTAACACACAGAGACTCTGTATCTGATATAATGCTGTTTTCCAATTACTTGTCTATTATCGGCTAGCTCTGTCTTCAGTATTAACCCATTTCTGTTAACCTAAGTGTTTACACATAGTTTCACCTTACCAGGGAGTGGGGCAGGCATCATGTCTCCCCAGCCTGTCCATGTTGACCCCTCCTTACTACTTTCTCTTTTCTCTTTGTCTCCTAGTCCCGCCTATCTTGCTTTCCTATTGCCCAACAGCTATCTATTTGAACCTGGCTACCAACTTGACCACTCCAACTGTTAGGCCTGCTTTAGGTCTGCTGCAATCTTGCTCCCGACAAAAACAATGCAGCCATGTCAAGAGAGCCAGCCAAGTAGCAGCCTCTCAGGCTGACCCAGTGCTGGTAGGGCAGTGAGATGGTGGTGTCACTGAGCTGAGGGCACAGGAGATGGGCAGATGAAACAGTTGTGAGTACAAGCCACATCAATAGGGTCTTATTCCAAGCACAGGCATCACACCTGGCAGAAGGTCAGATTAGTATGGACACAAGTCAAAGAGTAGGCAACTGTGTGCACTTATGAGGAGTTGAGATTTCAGGGACATTCCCATGGGTCTGATATTTAGAAGATAATGTGGAAAGCCAGTGGGACCCTTGATACTACAACCAAAGTTACCCCTCCCTCTGAGTTAAGGTGGAAGCTGTACTACATGATATGCATCAGGGGCCACCAAGGGGAAGGTGACATCCATGACCCCTTCCGAGGAAGCAGCCCTGCTCCCCAGTTTCCTAGATGTTGATACAATGAAACATCAAAAGAATAAACATTACATCTAACCTGCCCCTTTGCCAACCAGGGCCTGCACCCAAACCACAAATCTCATCACCTCCTAAACATCACAAGGCAACCAATTTGAGCTACCTCCAGCACTCTCATAGTCTATCTCCAGCCCACAGCCTTGCACCACCACCACTAACCAGGAAACATTCAGGAAATTTGTCTTTCCTTTCTCCAAGTCTGAAAGTCTCCCTCAAGACGGAATTTTTCGAGTCATTGACCTATAGATTAGCCCTCAATGGACTCAGGTGTTTCTGAAGAGATTGAAGTGGAATGAGGAAAGGTAACATAGAAACTTAGGTAGAATAAGCAATTCTTGCTTTGCACACCATGTTAACTGCAGAACAAACTCACCCCTGTCCTTCTCAGTGACTTCACAAAACGATACAGGAGTCATCACAGGAAACCCTCATGGGGCCTTAATCATTTTCCCCCATGGTTCCACACCCATGTAACAGAAACAAGTATGCAACAGACAGAGGATTTCAGCCCAAAAACTTGCATGCAAAAACACCATCTCACACAAGATGACCTAAATTGCAAACAGGTGCTCCCCTTCAGAACCAAATTTATGGACTTAGAAACTGGGGGCTGTGTGTTTCCCCCTAACTGCCCCATCAGGTTTCTCTGATGTCCACCTCCCACCACATTCCATGATGGAACCCTGATCTCCTTCCTACTTCAGCATCCAGGGTGGTATTGTGTATGTTGGCTTCTTGCACACGGAGCAAAATAAATGTTCATTGTCAAAGAATCCAGACCAAAAGAGGCCTCCCAATCTAACCCAGGACTGATAGGGCAGCAGGATGGTGGTGTTCTAAATCACAGGGCACAAAAGAAGTTAGGCAGATGACATATGGGTTAGGATCACTCAAGTAAATACGGCCCAAACACCAGAACTGACTTTTCATCTGGCAGATGGCATTTACACGCTGGACATAGGGCAAAGAGCAGGGGCTGTGAGAATATGTGATGGATACAGTTTTAAAGAACAAGGGTCCCATGGGTGTGATTTTTCTGAAAAAACAAAAAAAAAAAAAATGGATAAAGGACACAAATACCTTGGCCTTCATGCTCACAGTACCAAGCCATCTATATTCAATTGAATGCTATGCAGTATTATCTGCTAATTATCTGTTAGTATCTGCCATATTATCCCACTAAGGGAACTGTGACATCTTTGGCCTCTTCCCAGGAGGCAGGCCACCTCGGAGCTTGATGTGGTGTCAAGAGCACAAGGAAAGAATAAACATTCAATCCAACTTTTCCACTTACCTCACAGGCCTTTGCCCAGTGCCCACACACTAGTCATTTTCTAAGCATCACCATGCAACCATTCTGAGCTATCTCCCACTCTGTAGCATGTAGCACAAAAAAATATAAAAATAAAAGGACCAGAGACAGATATTGGGGTTCAGTTTTCAAGATGTAAATCAGAGAAGCAGAAGAGCCAAGCCAGCCCATAGATCTCACCTCTGCTCAGATGAAATGGATCTTCTGAGTAAAAGGCTCTCAGATTATATTTTCTCCTTATATTGCTTTCTCCAACCAATCTCCTAGAGGCATTTGCTCCGAAATTACAAACGGAGATACCTGGGCATGTAATGTGGAGCTCTGAATTCAGAGATGTGCCAGACTGGCCACTGGAAAGTTTAATCTTGAATCCTCCCATATGTTTCCAACAAAATAGATTGATCCAGCTAGCCACAAGTACAGACACACACACACACACACACACACACACACACACACACACACACTCATGCACACACGTGGATGAGCACATGCGAAGGAAAAGACCTCATCACACATTATCCCATCCTGAGATGTCACTAAAGGAGTCCTATAAGGTTTCCCCTACATGCAAACTTGTCATCCCCTACAGCTCTTATTTTACCACCATAATTTTGACACATCCTTATCTCTTTGAGACTGTTTATGTGCTCTCCAAGAAGTAGCTTCCTGTCCAGGGAACACACAAAGAATAAACCCATACAAAAACACAACCAAAGAGAGAGACAGAGTATAGATAGAGATAGAGACACCTTGTGGTGTAATGAGTACAGGTTTTTCCCTCCCGCCGCCAAGTCTTGTCCTGCTGATGCGCCAGCACCAAATAATACACAGAGACTCAGTATTTGATATTATGCTGTTGGCCAGTTACTACTTTCTTATTGGCTAGCTCTGTCTTAAGTATTAACCCATTTGTGTTAATCTATGTATTTCCAGATGGCCTTCTCTTACCGGGGAGGTGGCTGGCATCCAGCTCTCTCCAGACTCTCCATCTTGACTCCTCATTCCTACTTCCTCTTCCTCCTTGTCTCCTAGTCCCTCCTATCTTCCTTTCCTATTGGCCAACAGTGTTTTATTTATTAACCAGTATGAGAAACATATACAGAATGACATCTCCCATCATTGTGGTGATTTCATAAAGTTCTTAAGTATTGTACAGGGCAGAGCAGGACAATGAAATTTTCTATCTTTGAACTTGGGGTTCTTCCTGTATTTAAGGGATGGTGAGCTACTTAAGAAAATGCACATTGGACCACATACTTGGGTGAACTGTTTAGCAGAGATGAAGCCTGCTGGAGCAGGTAAGGTCAGTGAAACCTTGCCTGGCTTGGATTGTACCCACAGGACTGACTGAATTGTTTGGGGAATTCTTCAATCCCCACCATACTCTGGCTGCTTCTACTCAGCATCACAGTGTTTCTCGGATTCTTAGTTGTGGTCATCCTTGTAAGACTGAACATTTCTCTAGAATCAATTTTCTCTTTACACCTATAATGTCTCCCTCTATTATGATATCTCTTTTCTTGCTTTCATCTATTCCACAACTGACTCAATCATCTTGGTCACGCATGTTCTCCTTTCCTACCCTTCTCTCCCTTATCTTTCTCTCTACACACTGCCCCCTCATGCTCCTGACATGCTGGGAAGTTGATGATGCTTTCTCCTTCTGTTGGGGAACTTGTAAAATTCCCTTGTATAGTTTCCTCCTTTTATCCTAATTTCTATAGTGGTGTGAATTGTAGACTGGTGATACTTTGCTCTATGTCTAAAATCCACATATGAGTGAGTACATCCATGTTGAGCCTTTTGTGAGTCAGTTATCTCACTCAGGAATTTCAAGTTTCATTCATTCACTAAAGTATTTCAAAATTCCATTTTTCCTCATTGAGTTTATTCCATTGAGTACATGTACCATAGCTTCTTCATTCATTCTTCATTTGAGGAGCATCTATATTGCTACCAGATTCTTGCTATTACAAATAATGCTGCTATGAATGTAGTTGAACTGATGTCTTTGCTGATCATTTGGGTATATGCCTAAGAGGTGAATTACTGGGTCCTGTGGTAGAATGATTCTGGTTTTTCTGTGGAACTGTCATACTGATCTCCAAAATGGCTGTATAATTTTCACTCCCACAAGCAGTGGAGGAGTGTTCCCCTTCCTTGAATCTTTTCCAGCATAAGCTGTTCATGGTGTTTCTGATTTAACCATTCTGACAGGAGTAAAAATTTTTTTCAGAGTTGTTTTTGTTTGCATTTCCATGATGACTAAGGATGTTGAGCACTTTCGTAAATGTATTTCAACCATTTTGATTTCCTCTATTGAGAATTGTGTATTCAGTACCCCACCTTTTAAATTGATTATTTGATGTTGTGTTGATTAGTTTCTGAGTTCTTTGCACATTCTGTTAGATGAGGGGTTGGTGAAGATCTGTTCCCACTCTGTGTGCTGTCCACAGGGTTGTCCACTGTGTCTTCGGCCTTACATATGGCTCTCAGTTTCAGTAGGTTCCATTTATTAATTATTGATCTCACTGTTTGGTATTGTGACTAGGAATAACTGTCCTGTAGAGAGCTGTGAAGTGTCGCACCTTACAGATGGCCCTGGCTTCTGCCCTCCACCTTCCCGATGGTGAGTAATCTCTGTGTTAAACAATTACATATTTGGCTAAAAGCTGAGAATCTGGCTTGCTTCTGTGTATGTGGACTTGTCATTTTTTTTTCACCACATGGCATTCTGGGGTTGACTGCCCAAGGGCTTTTAAGCTGTGGGCTGGGCTGCCCCCAGGGTCAGAAGATTATACAAGTTTCCTGAATAAACTGCTTAAAGAAGAGTCTGAATGTTGCGTTTTCTTTGCTGGTCAAAGGAGAGGCGACACTCTCCAGTAAAAATTCCTTCAAGAGTACCTCAAACTTTCTCTTCTAAGAGGTATAGGGCAGTTGGATTAATGTTTAGGTCTTTGATCCATTTCTTCTAAGTTTTGTGTATAGCAATTCACATAGGTCTCTTTGTAGTCTTCTACATATCATCATCCAGTTTTGCCAGAACCTTTTGTTGAAAATGATTGCCTCTTTCCATTGTATTATTTCTCCTGTTTCATAAAAACTCAGGATTTTGTAGGTGTGTTGGTTAATATCAGGATTTTCAGTTCCATTGGTCTACCTTTCTATATGTGTGCCAATACCAAGTGCTTTTTTTGGTACTTTAGCTCTATAATAGAGCTTAGGGCTTGAAGTCGGAGAATGTGATGGTTTCTGAAGTTCCTTTATTATACAGCATTGGTTTGACTATTGTGACTCTTTTGTTGTTCCATATACTGTTGAGTATTGTTTTTTCAAGGTCAGTGAAGAAATAAATGTGCTAGGATTTTTACTGGGAATGCTTTGAATCTGTAGATTGCTTTTGGCAAAATTGGAGTTTTTACTATATTTATCATACCAATTCAAGAGCATGGGTGATCTTTCCATTTTCTAGTATCTTCTTTAATTTCTTTCTTTAAAGACACAAGACCATGCAATATAGGCCTAATACTAGTTTGGTTATAGTTACCCCAAGGTGTTATTTGTTGTTTTTCTTATTGTAAAGGGTGGTGACTCTCCTCCCTTTTATCTTCTGTATATATTAAGGCTACTAATTTTTTTGTTGTTGTTGTTTTTATTACTCTTGTGTACTGTCACTGTTTGAAAGGTGTTTGTCATCTGCAGGAGTTCATTGGTAGAGTTTTTTGGGTCACTTATGTAAACAATTCTATCATCTGCTAATAGTAACAAATTGACTTATTACTTTCCAATTTGTGTCCCTTTGATCTTCTTTTCTTGATTTCTTTCCGTAGCTAGAACTTCAAGCACAATATAGAAGATTTATGGAGAGAATGGACAGCTGTCTTGTTCCTTATTTTAGAGGAATTGTCTTAAGCTTCTCTAAACATAGGTTAATGTTCTATGTTGGTTAACTCTATATTGCTTTTATTATGTTTAGGTAGGTTTCTGTTATCCCTGTTCTTTCCAAGGACTTTATCATAAAAGGGTGTTTGATTTTGACACTGGCATTTTCAGCATTTAGTGAGATGATAATGTGATTTTTCTGTTTTGCTTTATGTATATGGAGGATCAAATTGATAGATTTTCATATGTTGAACCATCCCTGCATCTGTGACATGAAGCCTACTTGGTCATGATAGAGGACTTATTTGATGTGTTCATGTAATCGATTTTCCAGTATTTTATTGAATACTTTTGCATCAATGTCCATGAGGGATATCTGCCTGTAATTCTTTTTCTTAGTTGTGTCTTTGTGAGGCTTGCATATCAAGGTAATTGTAAACTAATTAAAAATGGTAATGAACCTTTTGCTTCTATTGTGTGAGACAAATTGAGGAGTATTGGTATTAGCACTTCTATGAAATATTTGTAGAATTCTGCACTGAAATCCTTTGGCCTTGTGTCTATGTGTTTGTTTTTTTTTGGGGGGGGGCTTGGGTGGAATTCATGACTATTTCTATTTCAGTATGTGATCTAAATCTATTTAAATTGCTTATATATCCTTGTTTTGAATTTGATAAGTGATAACAATCCAGAAATCTGTCCATTTCCCTTAGATTTTTTTATTTTTGTATAGTACATGTTTTCAAAGTATGACCTGAAATGTCTCTGGGTTTCCTCAGTGTTTGTTCGTATATCCCCATTTTAATTTCAGATTTTGCTGTTTGCATGTTCTTTCTCTGCTTCTTGATTTGTTTGCCCCTAAGGTTTGTCTATCTTGTTATTTTTCAAAGAAACAACTTTTTGTTCTATTCATTCTTTGTATTGGTTTCCATGTTCCTACTATTTTGATTACAGCCCTCAAATTGATTATTCACTGGCAGGTACTCCTCCGGGTTAAGTTTGTTTCTTTTTGGTCTATGTCTTTCAGTTGTGCTCTTAATTATATAATTTGACCATCATCTGTTTACTTTACATGAGCACTGATTGCAATGAACTTTCCTTGTATAACTGCTTTAAAAGTGTCCCATAAGTTCAGGTATGTTCTGTCTTCATTTTCATTGAATTCTACAAATCTTTTATTTATTTCATTATATCTTCCTGGAACAGGGAATGGTAATTGACTCATTATTCAGTTTCTATGAATTTGTAGCGTGTTTGCAGTATGTATTCTTGTAGAATTCATACTCAAAATCATGGTGATCTGATAAGATATAGGGGGCTATTCAATTTTATTTTATTTTTTATTTGCTGAGGTTTGTTATGTTGCCTTGTATGTAGTCCGTTTTACAGAATGTCCCATTGTAGCTGAGGAGAAGGTATATTCTTCTGTGTTTGGATTGGTTGTTCTATAAATGACTACTAAAACCAAGTGGGACAAAACTTTTGTTTGTTCCTGTGTTTGTTTGTGAAACTTAAGTTTGGTAATCCTGATTAGTGTTCAGTATGGGGTGGTGAAATCTCCCACTATGAGTGAGTAAGGTTTTATGTGAGCTTTGAGTTTTACTAGTGTTTCTCTTAAGAATGTGGGTACCTTTTAATTTGGATCAGAGATGTTAAGAATTGAGACTTTATATTGATGCATTTCTCCCATGCTGATTATTAAATGACCTTCTTCATCTCTTGAGTGATTTTGGTTTGAAATTAAACTTCTTAATATTTAGATACGTACACCTGCTTCCTTCTTGAGTTCCTTTGATTGGAAGATGTTTTGCAAAACTTTTACACTGAGGTAATGTCTGTCTTTGAAATTTAGATGCATTTCTTGTATGCACTAGAACGATGAAATCTGTCTTAATATACACTCTGTTAGCTTGTGTGTTTTTATAGATCGTTAATATTTTGGAAAATTAAAGACCATAGATTGTTAATTCTTGTTTGTTTCATTGTTGTTGGTGGTGGTATTGTGAGTGTATTCGCCCACTTTTTCGTTTTGGTTCTTGTAAACTGATATTAACTTTGCCTATGTCTTCATTATTGTAGTTAGCTTGCTTGGATAGAATTTCTTTCCAGAATTTTCTATAAGGCTGGATTTATGGAAATATGTTTAGGAAATCTGGCTTTGACATTAAATATCTTGTTTTTGCTATAGTGATTGAGAGTTTTGCACATTATTTTAGCCTGGACTGGCATCTGAGGACTGTTATTACTTGTACATAATCTATCCAGGACCATATGGCTTTGTTTGTAGTAAAATTTTATTAAAAAATGAACTCAACAAAGAATCAAGGAAACATCACGCTAGGTTAGGAAGGGAAATAGGGATGAAAACAATTTCAATGTAAAGTCTAGGGGAACAAGGTTAAATGTGTATGTTTCATGGTGGATAGAATTGGCCCTGGCCCTGGCCCTGGCCCTGGCCCTGGCCCTGGCCCTGGCTGTTCTGGACCAATTCAAATCTAAGCAATGCCGAGAAATCATGGGATCAAACTCCTCTAAAGGGCAGAGAATGAAGAGGGATTATTTTATTTTCAAAAAAGAGAAAAGGTTTATGGTAGAGGCGATTAATTGTATTGTATCCATTCTAGGAATTAGAAAATTGAAGCATTGAAAAAAACGTTTAAAATACTCATCATTGTACTTGAATGGCATTATGATGCTTTCGTTTTCATGCTTATGTCACTATTGCCATGTTGTAGCTTGAGAGACGGGTAAATATGTAGAACCCAAAAGAAAGAACCCTGCTTTTGTTTTACTGAAAAAACTCAGTGAGGATGTAAGGTTAGTTCTTCTTTAGGCATGCTCCTTTTAGCATGTGGGAGGGGCACTAGAATGTGACAGAATGTTGGTTAATAAATGTTGCCTGGCAACCCTGCTGGCATTCTGTATCCTGGTATCATGGGCCAAGGACCAGAGAGCAGCTTCCGTAAAGTATCATGGGACATTACCGTTTCCCAAGATAACTAAGTCCTAAAACTTTCAATGATAGGGATTGATTCCCCTAAGAAAGTCATAGCCACACTTCTGGAAGTTTGCCTACAGCTTTTACTGGTCACCAATTCTAGATTTCCTAATTATCAGAGAACATTTAATTTCTTCTGTTTATGAATTCTCTCTCTCCTAAGAAATAAAACTATGGAAACAAAGATAATAAGACTCACAAAAGGTGAGTTTGTCATTGTGAACTTCCTTCAGGAAGGTGATAATACATTTGTTAGAGTAGACTAAGGGATTATTGGCTTACAGTCCATATCTTTTGAGGCAGCAGTCCAACATGAAATATGTGATATCTTCTAAAAACCCTGCATACAAAATGACAATTTAGCATTTATACATTTCACGACTCTGCTCTCCAATTAAATAAGGGATGAAACTGGTGGTTTCCCACAATCATGTAGGAGTCAGTGAGAGTCAATTGTGTCGAGTATGGCAGACCATTTCATCATCTGATTATGTTGTTATTTGATTATTAAAATAGGACATTAGATAATCCATGATCACTGGATTCCAGGATGTGGGAAACAATTATTATGGACTATCTAAATATCAATTTTGTAGTTAAAATATTGAAATTAATCAAGACAGCATCGTTCAAGAGCCTGGTTTGGAGCCACCTTAGGGAAGTGGATGATGTTACATGAACTCAATAAAATTGAGTTATGTAAACCAAAAATCCTCCATTCCATGAAGACTCCTGTAAAGCTTCCTCTTGTGGAGATAATGTGCAATATCATCACATTTTACGATACATTTAGTTAATTGAGGATGATGACATCCTTCATGACTGGAGTCTGGCCATGCTTCCCTGCCAGTAAATTTCTACATCACCTATTTATTGTGACAGTTAACTATTACTGACTTATTTAATTCTTTAAATCATGTAAGCGACAGACAATGCCATCACCGATTACGATTAGTGTGCAAATATCTGTCAGGGACAAGGTTAGGAAAGATGTAGACATGGGTAGAGCATTTTCTGAATGATCTATGCATCTCCCATAGGAAAAAGGATGCTGGATGATTGAGTCCAGAAGATTGCTCGGGACCTTTCGAGAAGTACAAGGACTTCACCAAGGCCGTAATAGATGTCTGGATGTTGACTACCTGCTGTTCATCCACATCTTCACATCGGTTGTGATCTACCATGAGAAGAAGTAGTGGCAATAGAAGGTCGGCACCATCTCCGAGAACTGGCAAAAGGATGAGGACCCAGAACACGGAAGAATATCTCTCTCTCAGATATGCTGGCTTTGCCTCAGCTGCAGCCATCTTTAGAGCTGATAGCATCATCTTGGTTACTACTTCTAAGACAGGAATGGGCCCATTATCTCAGATCCTGCAGCACCACAACAGAGATTCAGGTGCTGGCGATGATGTCAGGCCAACAGAATTCATCATGCAAGACAGTATGAATATCTGACAATTAACTTATGGCATTTTAAAAATCCTTGATGACAGCATACATTTCCATATCTGTCAAGTCGGCCCTGTATTTGAAGATACAAAAAAAGGTCAATGACTTACATATTTAAAGATGTAATTCTTAAATTCTTTCATGATATAATCTGTGATCCCTGAAGTTTGGTGCCACTTTGTGTGACTCAAGTGTGACAGACGATCTAACTATCTGATTATTTCATTATATAAATCTGCCTTTTTCTACTCCTGGAAGAGTGGAGTCTGGATCATCCTTGTTGGTTTTAAATTGTCTCTTGTGATTTCTTGCTTCCTTCCTTTCTTTTTTTCTTTATTTCTTTCTTTAAATCAATGTTGATATCGATTTGTTATCTCTCTAGGGGTTAATTATGAGAAATTATCTCTTTATTCATTCATTTTTTTGTTCATATCTATGATTAAGAACTCAATGACACTTTAGTATTGAGCAATCATTTAGGCTTCACGCATAAAACACCATTCACACTTTTAAAGTTTATTCATTTAATTATGAAAATCTGTCATTATGTATTCAGTGATCACTGGAGTTTTGAGCCTCCTTAGGGGAGTCAATTATGCCAGACCATCTCGTCATCGAATACTACGCTTACTTCCTTAACTGTTAAGCTAGGAAATTACATGATAATTCATCACTTAATTAATGAATTTAAAATACAAGTAATGTGATGAACCATAAGTCCATTTTGGAAGGAAGGAAGAAAGAAAGTAAGAAAGAATTCACAAGATAGAATTTAACACCAGCAAGGTGGACCCAGACTCAACTCTTCCTGGAGTAGAAAAAGACAGATTTGAATAATGAAATAATCAGATAGTTAGATCGTCTGTCACACTTGTGTCACACAATGTGGCGCCATCAGTTAATGGTCAGATAATCATACTGTCTTGCCCAATGAATTCTGTTGGCCTGACATCATCAAAAGCGCTTGCATCTCTGTTGTGGTGCGGCAAGACATGAGATAATGGGCACAATCCTGTTGTAGCAGTAGTAGCCACAATGTTGATAACAGCTGAAAAGATGGCTGGAGCAGGGGTATCACAAGCATAGCTGAGAGAGACATGTTGTTCCGAGTTCTGAGCCATCATCCTTTTGCCAGGTCTCAGTGTTGGTGCCGAACTCCTAGTGCCTCTCCATCTTCTCATGGTAGATCACAACCGATGTAAAGATGTGTAGGAAGAGCAGGAAGTTAACACCCAGACCACCGTGCCCTCCTTGGTGAAGTCCTTGTACTTATCAGAGGGCACCGTGCAAACTTCTGCACTC
Source organism: Phodopus roborovskii (assembly GCF_943737965.1). Classification (NCBI taxonomy): domain Eukaryota; kingdom Metazoa; phylum Chordata; class Mammalia; order Rodentia; family Cricetidae; genus Phodopus; species Phodopus roborovskii. The sequence goes on from NW_026125568.1 coordinate 41,110, forward strand.
AATCACCCAACATCCCTAGTACTCTGGGAGATGCATATATCATTCAGAAAATGCTCTGCCCATGTCTACAACTTTGCTAACCTTGTCCCTGACAGATTTTTGCAACCTAGCCATAACCGGTGATGGCACTGTCTGTCGTTTACATAATTTAAAGAATTCAATTAAGAATTAAATTAAATAAGTCAGTAATAGCTAACTGTCACAATAAATAGGGAATGTAGCATTTTACAGGCAAATATTTAGATTACCCTGGGGATTAACAGAGATTTTCAATTTAAATTAATTAATTATATAATTCGATGATCTGTGGCACCAGATTCCAGGTGTTGTGGATGATATAATCATTGTTTTATATAGTTAAATAATCAAACAATGAGTTCATGTAACATCATCAACTTCCCTAAGGTGGCTCCAAACCAGGCTCATGAACGATGCTGTCGTGATTAATTTAAATATTTTAACTACATAATTGATATTAAGATGGTCTATAATAATTGCCTCCCACATCGAGTCACCACAATCCACTGATCATGGATTATCTAATGTCCTATTTTAAAAATCAAATAACAACATAATCAGGGGATGAAATGGCCTGCCATACTCCACACAATTGCCTCTCAGTTGACTCCCACATGATTGCGGGAAACTTCAATGTTCATCCCTTATTTTATCGCAGAGCTGAATAGTAACATGCTTAAATGCTGAACTGTCATTGTGTATGCAGGGTTGTTATAAGATATCACATATTTAATGTTGGGCAGCAGCCTCAAAAGAGATGGACTGAAATCCAATAATCACTAAGTCTACTCTAACAAATGGATTATCACCTTCCTGAAGTAAGTCAACAATGGCAATCTCAACTTTTTCTTGAAAAATTGAGTCATATTATCTTTTTTTCCATAGTTTTTCTTCTTAGGAGAGAGAGCATTCATAAACAGAAAACTTTGACCTGTTTCTCCACAGACAACGTTCTCTGATGACTAGGTATTCTTGAATTAGGTAACCAGTAAAACATGTAGGCACACTACCAGAGGCGTGGCTATGACTTGTTAGGCAACTCAAATGCTGTCATTAAAAGTTTTAGGAGATAGTTATCTTGGGAGACTGTAATGTCCCATGATAACACTTTCTCAAAGCTGCTCTCTGGTCCTTGGGCCATGATACCAGGATACAGAATGCAAGCAGGGTTTCCAGGCAACATTTATGTACCAACATTCTGTCACATTCTAGTACCCCTCCCACATGCTTAAAGGAGTAAACCCACCGATGAACTGACCTTACAGCCACACTGACTTTCTCACAAAAACAAAGCAGGGCCTTTTCTTTTGAGTTCTACATATTTACCAGTCTCTCAAGCTACAACTTGCCTATAGTGACATAAGCATGAATACGAAAGCATCATTGTGCCATTCAAGTACAATGATGAGTATTTTAAACCTGTTTTCTATGCTTCAGTTTTCTAATTTCTAGAACGGAAACAATACAATTAATCGCCTCTAACATAATCCTTTTCCCTTTATTTGAAATAAAATTAACTCCTCTGCATCCTCTTACCTTTAGAGGAGCTTGATCCCATGGTTTCTCAGACTTGATTAGATTTGATTTAGGATGATGATTAAGGATTTTCAGCAGTGTCTTCTCGTTCTTTCAGTCATTTTGGATTCCACAATTTACTTTTCTCTATTAAGTCCTGTACCCTGCTTTCTAATATGGTTATTTAGAGTTATTTATTGTTGGTGGTATGTCATGTTAACACCCCGACAGAATTCATTAGATGAGATTCCCTGATCAGGAGATTATTCACTTATTCCATTTTTAAAATCGGTGGTCACTGTGTCCTTCATGGGTCAGTTCTGTTGCAACCTCTCTGAAACTGATGATGCGAAACACTACAGTTTTTTTTTTAAATCATGTAATCATTCGATTGTTAAAAATCTACTATTGCGTAAACAGTAATCACTGTATAAGGCAGTGTCTCCCATTCTCTGGCCACTGCTTTTGGTACCGATCTCCTGCTGAGTCAATGTCACAGCAGCCAAATGACGGATGACACCGTCTTTACTTACGATATCAAATAAGTTATTAATTGGATAGTCCTCCATATTTCACTTTCAAAAGATGGAACCAAACTCCAGTGATTGTCAAGGAATTAGTACTTAGATAATTAAATAATGCCACGTGATTAACTCCCATGTAGGTTTGGCCCGACTCCAGTCAAGAAGAACAACAACTTCATTGCTTTTAATAATTAATATATAATGAAAAATGATTGAAAACTGACATGGGGGTGCATACTTAAATCCCACATGGAGTAGTCAGACTGATCTCTTACTGGACTAATGATGATTTTAAAAAAATAAATAGAAAATTAATTAGTGGGACTTTTATATTAACACTGATGAGATGGCACCAAAGTCCCAAACATGTCGTTGATGTAAAGATCTATTTACATAGCTAAATGATGAAGTAATGAGATGATATTACATCATCAACTACCAAAATCTGACTCCAAACTGGACTTATGGTCCATAACATTACTTGTATTTTTAATACGTAAATTAAATGATGAATTATTACTCAATTTTCTAGTTCAACAGTTAAAGAAGTAAGTGTCGTATCAGATGACGTGATGGTCTGGTACAATGGTCTCCCGAAAGGAGCATTAATCAAGTGGATGGAGTTTTATTCGTGAAGCCTAAATGATTGCTCAACACTGAAGAGACATTGAGTTCTTAATCATAGATTTGAACAAATAAATGAATGAATAAAGAGATAGTTTCTCATAATTCAACCCTAGAGAGATAAGAAAATGATATCAACATTGATTTAAATAAGGAAAGGAAGAAAGAAAGAAAGAATTCACAAGATACAATTTAACACCAACATGGTGGATGAAGACTACACTCTTCCTGGAGTAGAAAAAGACAGATTTGAAGAATGAAATAATCAGATAGTTACATGGTCAGTCACACTTGAGTCACACAAGGTGGCGCCAAACTTCAGGTATCATAGATTATATAATGAAAGAATTTAATAATAACATTTTTAAATATGTAAGCCGATGGAAATTTTTTTGTATCATCAATTCCTGGGCTGACTTGCCACGTATGAAACTGTATGCTGTCATCATGCATTTTTAACATGACTCAGTTAATCGTCATTTAATCATACTGTCTTGCCTGATGAATTCTGTAGGACTAACCACATCACATGCGCCTGAATGTCTGTTGTGGTGCCCCAGGTCGTGAGATTGTGGGCCCAATCCTGGCGTACCAGTAGTAGCCACAATGTTGATAACAGCTGAATAGATGGCAGCAGCAGGGTCATCAATAGCATAGCTGAGAGAGAGATGTTCTTCCATGTTCTGAGTCGTCATCCTTTTGCCAGGTCTCAGTAACGGTGCCGACCTCCTAGTGCCACTCCTTCTTTTCATGGTAGATCACAACCAATGTGAATATGTGGAGGAAGAACAGGTAGTCAACAGGTAGTGCCGGCCTTTGTGAAGTTCTTGTATTCTCAGAGGGCACCGTGCAACCTTCAGGACTCAATCACCCAGCATCCCTCGTACTCTGGAAGATGTATAGATAATTCAGAAAATGCTCTGCCCATGTCTACAACTTTCCTAACCTTGTCCCTGACAGATTTTTCACCCTAACCGTAATCGGTGATGGCACTGACTGTCGTTTACATAATTTAAAGAATTAAATAAGTCACTAATAGCTAACTGTCACAATTATTAGGGGATGTAGCACTCTACTGGAAGGGAAGCATGGACAGACTACAGTCATGAAGGATGTCAATATCATCAATTGAATCAATGAATCATACAATGTGAAGATATTGCACATTATCTCCACAAGAGGGAGCTTTTCAGGTCTCTTCATGGAATGGAGGATTGTTGTTTATATAACTATACAAATATTTACATTATCTTCGGGATTAAGACATTGTCAATTTAAATTCATTAATTATGTAATTAGATGATCTGTGGCACCAGATTCCAGGTGTCATGGATGATATAATCGTAGTTTTATATAATTAAATAATCAAATAATGAGTTAATGTAACATCATACACTTCCCTAGGGTGGCTCCAAACCAGGCTCATGAACGATGGTGTCATGATAAATTTAAATATTTTAACTACATAACTGATATTAGGGTGGTCTATAAAAATTTCCTCCCACATCGCATCACCACAATCCACTGATCATGGATTATCTAATGTCCTATTTTAATAATCAAATAACAACATATAATAATCATATAACAATATAATCAGAGGATGAAATAGTCTGCCATACTCCACACAATTGGGTCTCAGTTGACTCCCACACGATTGTGGGAATCTCCCTGGTTCCTCCCTTATTTAATCGCAGAGTTGGGTAGTAACATGTTTAAATGCTGAACTGTCATTGTGTATGCAGCGTTTTTAGAAGATATCACATGTTTAATGTTGGACGGCTGCCTCAAAAGAGATGGACTGAAATCCAAAAATCCCTAAGTCTACTCTAACAAATGGATTATCAACTTCCTGAAGGAAGTCAAGAATGGCAAACTCACCTTTTGATGAATAATTGTGAGTCTTATTATCTTTGGTTCCATAGTTTCACTTCTTAGGAGAGAGAGTATTCATAAACGGAAGACTTTGTACTGTTTCTCCACAGACTACGTTCTCTGATGATTAGGTATCTTGAATTTGGTAACCAGTAAAAGCTGGAAGCACATTTCCAGAGGTGTGGATATGGCTTGTTTAGGCGAATCAAATGCTGTCATGAAAAGTTTTAGGAGATAATTATCTTGGGAGACTGTAATGTCCCATGATAACACTTTCTCAAAGCTGCTCTCTGGTCCTTGACCCATGTTACCAGGATACAGAATGCAAGCAGGGTTGCCAGGCAACATTTATGAACCAACATTTTGTCACATTCTAGTGCCCCTCCCACATGCTAAAAGGAGTATACCCACCAATGAACTAAACTTACATCCTCAACGAGTTTCTCACAAAAAAAAAAGCAGGGCTCTTTCTTTTCAGTTCTACATATTTACTAGTCTCTCAAGCTACAACTTGCCTATAGTGACATAAGCATGAAAAGGAAAGCATCATTGTGCCATTCAAGTACCATGATGAGTATTTTAAACCTGATTTCTATGCTTCAGTTTTCTAATTTCTAGAACGGAATCAATACAATTAATCGCCTGTACCATAGTCCTTTTCCCTTTATTGAAAATGAAATTAACTCCTTTGCATCCTCTTACCTTTAGAGGAGCTTGATCCCATGGTTTCTCAGAGTTGTTTAGATTTGCATTAGGCTGATGATTAAGGATTTTGAGCAGTGTCTTATGTTTCTTTCAGTCATTTTGGATTCCTCAATTGTCTGTTCTCTATTAAGTCCTGTACCCTGGTTTCTAATATGGTTATTTAGAGTTATTTATTGTTGGTGGTGTGTCATGTTTACAGCCCGACAGAGTTCATTAGATGTGATTCCCTGATCAGGAGATTATTCAGTTATTCCATTTTTAAAATCTGTGGTCACTGTGACATTCATGGGTCAGTTCTGTTGCAACCTCTCAGAAACTGATGATGTGAAATAGTACAGTTTTTTTTTAAATCGTGTAATCATTCGATTGTTAAAAATCTACTATTGCATAATCAGTAATCACTGTGTAAGGCAGTGACTCCCATTCTCTGGCCACTGCTTCTGGTACCAATATCCTGATGGGTCAATGCCACAAGAGCCAAATGACAGATGACACCATCATTAATTAAACACTCAAATAAGTTAATAATTGGATAGTCCTCCATATTTAACTTTCAAAAGATGGCACCAAACTCCACTGATTGTCAAGGAAGTAGTACTTAGATAATTAAATAATGCCACGTGATTAACTCCCATGGAGGTTTTGTCCGACTCCAGTCAAGAAGAACAACATCTTCATTGCTTTTAATAATTAATATATAATGAAAAATGACTGAAAAATGACATGGTGGTGCATACTTAAATCGCACATGGAGTAGTCAGACTGATCTCTTACTGGAATAATGATTTTTATAAAAAATTAAATTGAAAATTAATTAGTGGGACATTTATATTAACACTGATGAGATGGCTCCAAAGTCCTAAACCTATGGCTGATGTAAAGATGTATTTACATAGCTAAATGATGAAGTAATGAGATGATATTACATCATCAACTCCCAAAATCTGACTCCAAAAGGGACTTATGGTCCATAACGTTACCTTTATTTTAAATACGTAAATTAAATGATGAATTATTACTTAATTTCCTAGTTTAACAGTTAAAGAAGTAAGTATAGTATTAGATGACGTGATGGTCTGGTTCAATGGTCTCCCCAAAGGAGCATTAAACAAGTGGATGTTGTTTTATGCGTGAAGCCTAAATGATTGCTCAATACTGAAGAGACATTGAGTTCTTAATCATAGATTTGAACAAAAAAATGAATGAATAAAGAGATAGTTTATTCATAATTATATATATTTTGATTGTTGTTGCTTTGTGGTAAGTATAAAATTCATATTATGTCAGTTTGTGTACTGTGTTTTCATAATTCCATTGAGTATTCTGAGTATTTCCAAAGAAAAAATTGTTACTGTGCCTTTGCAATAAGCATTTTGTTATTAATTTTTGTTCATTGTCATTGGATTGTATTTATTTCATGTTACAAACTTACCATGTATAGGATCTTAAATTCTGATACTTCATGTTCTGAAACCATTATATAATTCTTTATTTATTTTGGTTTTATTGTTAATCTGTGGAAGAGTTTTGTTGTTGTGTATCTTGGCAAGAGACTCAGCACATCTTTTGGGGATGACCAGAATTCAGATACGTACACTCAACTTCACATCATTACCTTCATCCCATAACCTGTATAATTATACAAACCATTTTCTCTCAAACTCATACATACAATATATAGCAATAAACTTGATAAAATGGTAAAGATTAGTACTATCAATATCATTAGCATAAATTCTAGTCTTATACACTACAGTTTAGATTTGACACACTGCACTGGAAATTGTAAAGCTACTTCTAGTTGTTCTTAATAATCAAAACATGGATTCAGATATGCGATTAATGATGAAATATCAGAGAAGCAGAGCAGTCAAGCCCTAGCTCTTATTTCTACTGAAGTACTCATACCAAAGGGGCGGGCAATTCTGATACTTGGAATCTTCCCTCAGAAAACAATGAGCTTTCGTCTTCTTCCTCCTTATATTTCTTTCTCCCATCCATATCTACCTCCCAATTTCAGGGTTAAAGGAATGAGCCACCACTTGTCTCTCTTTTTCTTTTAGACTGGATTAATGTGGTGTAGCCTGGGGTGGCCATGAAATTACAGACATGCACCTGATTTTGTCTCCCAAGTGCTAGGATTAAAGGTGTACTCCAACATGGCCTGTCCTCTATGGCTAACCACTGCATAGCTCCACATTCTATTCTTAAAGCATGTTTGTTTTTTGTTTATATAAGTTTATGGTTGAAGAAGAGAATAGTTTCAGTCTGAATTGTGTAATGGTCTTTGCAAGCTCTGCCCATTGCGTGGAGAGAGAAAGAGGGTTTGAAATTCTCCTCTGCAGGAACAGAGCTGGGTCGTCTACTGATGACATGGGAAAGTGACATTGAAATTAATGTCTGACTATGCAGTGTTGTCTTTTGCCTTTTGTTCAAGCACTGAGGAAGTAGACGCAACTGGATCTCTCTGATTTAGAGGTCAGCCTGGTCTACAGAGTAACTTCCAGGACAGTAGGGCCACATTGTGAAACTCTGTCTCAAAAATAAAAATAAATAAATAAATAAATGTATCAATAAATATTAGACAGTTAATGAAAAAAAACTATTAGAAAACAACAACAAGTTTAATATTAATAATTAATAAGGAATTCACCAGCGCAGTTTACTAAGCAAGGAATAGGATGGCAGGAGCCACACAGGGAAATTCTGTCAAAAAAAAAAAACCCAAAAACCAAATAATTTCCTATTTGTGCAGATCTCTGAAATGTCTAGGTCTGGGGTAAAAGCCAGGGCCAAAGGAGGTCCTGGGCCTAGTGTGTCTTTAAGAACACTCTAACCCTTGAGGAAGAGCTCTTGTCAATCAAGCCTCACTAGCCAATCAGGTACACTGAGCTAACCCACCAGTCTCAGGTCTGGAAGGACACTTCCTGGAGCCATGCTGCAGGCTTGCTTTTATATCAGAACAGGCACCAGAGGATTGATTGCTGCTCTGTGAGAGCTGCAGGGGAATAGAGGAGAACAGAAGCTGCAGCATGGTGGGTGAGTGGATTCAGAGGGTGGTATGGGGAGTCATGAATGTCTGTTTTGCAGGCCTTCTATGAGGATGCTGGGCTTGAAAGTGCTGTCAAATTCAGTGTTCTGTTAGGTCCACTGTTGTCCTAGGAGCTTCCCCAACCAGGGTGTGGCCCAGGAATACTTTTCCTTGTGGGCTGCATCTGTGGAAAGGATTTTGATTATGCAGCAAGGTGAATAAATACTTTGAAGTCAGCTCCATTATGCTTTTGGTGCACAGGGATGGCAAGTTACCAAAGAAGGAGAGGTTCAGTTTGTCCAGTGCCTTCCAGAAGCTTTGCCCTTCACATCTAACATTTATGGGTCAGATACATGCAGAGTTATTACCATTTTTTGCCATCAAAATAACTTAACTTCTGTTGTAAGAAATGAATAGAAAGATCTTATTTTGCATATCATTCTCACTTCCATCTCCCTCCCTCCTCCAGTGACCTCCCCATCCCATCCCACATACATTTCTCTGGGAGGCTGAGTTCTTTAGGATGATTCATCAAAACCTGTCAAGACATTTGGGTTTGGCGCGGGCCCTCCTCCTTGTCTCTAGGCTAAGGGAGTATTCACACTTGGAGTTAATTTTGTGTATGCTCTAAATGGCATTCTTTTTCTTAAATATATATATATATATATATGGATTTTTGTGATACAGCATGATCTGGAATTTTCTTTTTTAATGCTTGTTGTATTTTACTTTTCATCCTTTAATCCATTTGTTTATGCTTACTGATACATCATCGGCAGCGCGTGAATCTCTGTTTGTGGTGTGGCAGGACCTGAGATAATGGGCCCATTCCTGGCATAGCAGTAGTAGCCAAAATGTTGATACCAGCTGAAAAGATCGCTGCAGCATGGGCATCAGCAGCTTTGCTTCTGGACTCTATCATCTAGCATCCCTAGTACAATGTGAGATGCATTGATCATTCAGAAAATGCTCTGCCCATGTCTACAATTTTCCTAAACTTCTCCCTGACAGATATTTGCACCCTAATCTTAATCGGTGATGGGTTGGCATTGTCTGTCGCTTAAACAATTCAAAGAATTAAATAAGTCAGTAATAGCTAACTGTCACAATAAAGAGCTGATGTAGCGTTTAACTGGCATGGAAGCATGGTCAGACGCCAGTCGTGAAGGATGTCATCATCATCAATTGAAACAGTGAATCATGAAATGTGATGATATTGCACATTACCGCCACAAGAGGGTGCTTTACAGGTCTCTTCATTAAAATGAACATTTTGGTTTACATAACTATGCAAACATTTACATTATCTTGGGTATTAACAAGAATTGACAATTTAAATACTTTATTTATGTAATTAGATGATCTGTGGCACCAAATTCCAGGTGTCATGGATGATATAATCATTGTTTTATATAATTTAATAGTCAAATAATGAGTACATGTAACATCATCCACTTCCCTAACATGGCTCAACCAGACTCGTGAACGATCCTGTCGTGATTAATTTTAATATTTTAACTACGTAATTAAGACTTAGATGTTCTATAATAATTGACTCCCACATCGTGGAAACAATATCCACTGATCATCGATTATCTAATGTCCTATTTTAATAATCAAATAACAACATAATCAGAGGATGAAATGGTCTGCAATTTCAACACGACACAGTTGACTCTCACTTGACTCCCACATGTTTCAGTGAAACAACCAGGTTCATCCCTTATTTAATCGCAGAGTTGAGTAGTAAGTGGTTTAAATGCTGATATGTCGTTGCGCATGCAGGGCTTTAGAAGACATCACATATTTAATGTTGGACGGCAGCCTGCAAAGAGATGGCTTCCAATCCAATAATCCCTAGGTCTACTCTAACAAATGGATTATCGACATCCTGAAGGAAGTTAACAATGGAAAACTCACCTTTTGATGAAAAATTGTGAGTCTTATTATCTTTTGTTCCATAGCTTTACTTCTTAGGATAGAGAACATTCATAAAGAGAAACCTTTGGACTGGTTCTCCACAGACTATGTTCTCTGAAAATTAGGGAATCTTGAATTTGGTAACCAGTGAAAACTGTAGGCAAAATTCCAGAGATTTGGCTATGACTTGGTTAGGCGTATCAAATGCTGTCATGAAAAGTTTTAGGAGATAGTTACCTTGGGAGACTGTATTGTCCCATGATAACACTTTCTCGAAGCTGCTCTCTTGTCCTTGGCCCATGATACCAGGATACAGAAAGCAAGCAGAATTGCCAGGTAACATTCATGATCCAACATTCTGTCACATACTAGTGCCCCTCTCACATGCTAAAAGTAGCATACCCACCGATGAACTCACCTTACAGCCTCACTGATTTTCGCACAAAAACAAAGCAGTGCTCTTTCCTTTTAGTTATACATCATATTTACCAGTCTCTCAAGCTACAACATGCCTATAGTGAAATAAGCATGAAAAGGAAAGCATCATTATGACATTCAAGTACATTGATGAGTATTTTAAACCTGTTTTCTATGCTTCAATTTTCTAATTTCTGGAATGGAAACAATAGAGTTAATCGCCTCTACCATAATCCTTTTCTCTTTATTGAAAATATGTTTTTTTCAGTCATTTTGAATTCATCAATTGATAGTTCTCTATTAAGTCCTGTACCCCACTTATTAATATGGTTACTTAGAATTATTTATTGTTGATGGTGTGTCATGTTCACAGCCCAACAGAGTTCATTAGATGAGATTCCCCGATGAAGAGATTATTCAGTTATTCCATTTTTCAAATCGGTGGTGACTGTGTCCTTCATGGGTCAGTTCTGTTGCAACCTCGCAGATAATGATGATGTGAAACAATACATTTTTTTTTGAATCGTGTATTCATTCGATTGTTAATAATCTCCAATTACTTAATCAGTAATCACTGGGTAACACAGTGTCCCTCATTCTCTGGGCACTGCTTCTGGTACAGAGCAGCTGCTGTGTCAGTCCCACAGCAGCCAAATGAGAGATGACACCATCATCCATTGAAACCATGAATCATAAACTGTGATGATATTGCATATTAACGCCACAAGAGGGAGCTTTACAGGTCTCTTCATGGAATGGAGGATTGTTGTCTACATAAGTATACAAATGTTTATATTATCTTGGGGATTAACACAGATTGTCAATTTAAATTCATTAATTATGTAATTAGATGATCTGTGGCACCAGATTAGGTGTCACAGACGATATAATCATTGTTTTATCTAATTAAATAATAAAATAATGAGTTCATGTAACATAATCCACTTTCCTAGGTGGCTCCAAACGAGGCTCATTAATGATGCTGTCGTGATTAATTTAAATATTTTAACTACATAATTGATATTAAGATGGTCTATAATAATTGCCTCCCACATCGTGTCACCGCAATCCACTGATCATGGATTATCTAATGTCCTATTTTAACAATGAAATAACCACATAATGAGAGGATGAAATGGTCTGCCATGCTCCACACAATTGCCTCTCAGTTGACTCCCACATGATTGTGGGAAACTCCCAGGTTCATCCCTTATTTAATCGCAGAGCAGAGTAGGAACATGTTTAAATGCTGAACTCTCATTGTGTATGCAGGGTTTTTAGATGATATCACATATTTAATGTTGGGCGGCTGCCTCAAAAGAGATGGACTGAAATCCAATAATCACTAAGTCCACTCTAACAAACGGATTATCACAATCCTGAAGGAAGTCAACAATGGCAAACTCACCTTTTGATGAATAAATGTGAGTCTTATTATCTTTGTGTCCATAATATTACTTGTTAGGAGAGAGAATTCATAAACAGAAGACTTTGAACTGTTTGTCCACAGACGATGTTCTCTCATGATTAGGTAATCTTGAATTTGGTAACCAGTAAAAGCTGTAGGCAAACTTCCAGAGATTTGGCTCTGACTTGGTTAGGCGAATCAAATGCTGTCATTAAAAGTTTTTGGAGATAGTTATCTTGGGAGACTGTAATGTCCCATGATAACTCTTTCTCGAAGCTGCTCTCTGGTCCTTGGCCCATGCTACCAGGATACAGAATGCAAGCAGGGTTGCAAGGCAACATTTATGAACCAACATTCTGTCACATTCTAGTGCCCCTCCCACATGCTAAAAGGAGCATACCCACTGATGAACTAACCTTACCACCCCACTGAGTTTCTCACAAAAACAAAGCAGGGCTCTTTCTTTTGAGTTTTACATATATACCCATCTCTCAAGCTACAAAATGCCTATAGTGACATAGGCATGGCAATGAAAGCATCATTATGCCATTCAAGTACAATGATGAGTATTTTGAACCTGTTTTCTAATTTCTAGAAAAGAAACAATAAAATTAATTGCCTCAAGCATAATCCTTTTCCCTTTCTTGAAAATAAAATAAACTCCTCTTCATCCTCTTACCTTTAGAGGAGCTTGATCCCATGGTTTCTCAGAGTTGTGTAGATTTGCATTAGGCTGATGATTAAGGATTTTGAGCAGTGTCTTATGTTTCTTTCAGTCATTTTGGATTCCTCAATTGACTTTTCTCTATTAAGTCCTGTATCCTACTTTCTAATATGGTTATTTAGAGTGATTAATTGTTGGTGGTGTGTCATGTTTACAGCCCGACAGAGTTCATTAGAAGAGATTCCCTGATCAGGAGATTATTCAGTTATTCCATTTTGAAAATCGGTGGTCACTGTGTCCTTCATGGGTCAGTTCTGTTGCAACCTCTCAGAAACTGATGATGCGAAACAGGACAGTTTCGTGTAATCATTCGATTGTTAAAAATCTACTATTACGTAATCAGTAATCACTGCATAAGGCAGTGTCGCCCATTCTCTGGACACTGCTTCTGGTACCGATCTCCTGCTCTGTCAATCCCACAACAGCCACATGAGGGATGACACCATCATTACTTATGCAATCAAGTAAGTTAAAAATCGGATAGTCCTCCATACTTAACTTTCAAAAGAGGGAACCATACTCCAGTGATTGTCAAGGAAGTAGTACTTAGATGATTAAATAATGCCACGTGATTAACTCCCATGGAGGAATGGCCCGACTCCCGTCAAGAAGAACAACATCTTCATCGATTTAAATAATTAATATATAATGAAAAATGATTGAAAAATGACATGGTGGTGCACACTTAAATCGCACATGGAGTAGTCAGAATGATCGCTTCCTGGAATAATGATGTTTTTAAAAAATTAAATTGATAATTAATTAGTGGGCCTTTTATAGTAAAACTGACGAAATGGCACCAAAGTCCTTATCCTAAACCTAAACCTATGTAAAGATCTATTTACACAGCTTAATGATGAAGTAATGAGATGATATTACATCATCAACTCCCACAATCTGACTCCAAAAGGGACTTATGGTCCATAACATTACCTGTATTGTAAATACGTCAATTAAATGATGAATTATTACATAATTTCCTAGTTTAACAGTTAAAGAAGCAAGTGTAGTATTAGATTATATGATGGTCTGGTACAACAGTCTCCCCTAAGGAGGCTCAAAACTCCAGTGATCACTGAATACATAATGACAGATTTTCATAATTAAATGAATAAACATTAAACAAGTGGATGGTGTTTTATGCGTGAAGCCTAAATGATTGCTCAATACTGAATAGACATTGAGTTCTTAATCTTAGATTTGAACCAAAATTTGAATGAATAAAGAGATAGTTTCTCATAATTCAACCCTAGAGAGATAAGAAAATGATATCAACATTGATTTAAATAAGGAAAGGAAGAAAGAAAGAAAGAATTCACAAGATACAATTTAACACCAACATGGTGGATGAAGACTACACTCTTCCTGGAGTAGAAAAAGACAGATTTGAAGAATGAAATAATCAGATATTTAGATAGTCTGTCCCACTTGAGTCACACAAGGTGGTACCAAAATTCAGGGATCACAGATTATATAAGGAAAGAATTTAATAATTACATCTTTAAATATGTAAGCCGTTGACCTTTTTTTGTAACATCAATTCCTAGACAGACTTGCCAGGTATGAAACAGTATGCTGTCATCACACAATTTTAAAATGCCATCAGTTAATTGTCAGATAATCATACTGTCTTGCCTGATGAATTCTGTTGGCTTGAACTCATCACAAGCGCCTGAATCTCTGTTGTGTTGCGGCAGGATGTGAGATAATGGGCCCAATTCTGGCATAGCAGTAGTAGCCACAATGTTGATAACAGCTGAAAAGATGGATACAGCAGGGGCATCACCAGAATAGCTGAGAGAGTGATGTTCCTCCGTGTTCTGAGTCGTCATCCTTTGGCCAGGTCTCCTTAATGGTGCCGACCACCTAGTGCCACTCATTCTTCTCATGGCAGATCACAACCGATGTGAAGATGTGGAGGAAGAGCAGGTAGTCAACACCCTGACCACCGTGCCGGCCTTGATGAAGTCCTTGTACTTCTCGGAGGGTACCGTGCAACCTTCTAGACTCAATAACCAGCATCCCTCATACTCTGGGAGATGCATAGATCATTCACAAAACGCTCTGCCCATGTCTACAACTTTCCTAACCTTGTCCCTGACAGGTATTTGCACCCTAACCGTAATCGGTGATGGCACTGTCTGTCGTTTGCATAATTTAAAGCATTAAATAAGTTAGTAATAGCTAACTGTCACAATAAATAGGGGATGTAGCATTTTACTGGCAGGGAAGCATGGCCAGACTCCAGTCATGAAGAATGTCATCATCAACCATTGAGTCAATGAATCGTAAAATGTGTAGATATTGCACATTATCTCCACAAGAGGGAGCTTTACAGGTCTCTTCATGGAATGGAGGATTGTTGTTTACATAACTATACAAATATTTACATTATCCTGGGGATTAACACAGATTGTCAATTTAAAATAATTAATTATGTAATTAGATGATCTCTGGCACCAGATTCCAGGTGTCATGGACGATATAATCATTGTTTTATATAACTAAATAATCAAATAATGAGTCCATGTAACATCATCCACTTCCCTAAGGTGGCTCCAAACGAGGCTCATGAGCAATGCTGTCGTGATTAATTTAAATATTTTAACTACATAATTGATATTAAGATGGTCTATAATAATTGCCTCCCACCTCGCGTCAACACAATCCACTGATCATGGATTATCTAATGTCCTATTTTAATAAACAAATAACAACATAATCAGAGGATGAAATGGTCTGCCATGCTCCACACAATTGAGTCTCAGTTGACTCCCACATGATTGTGGGAAACTCCCAGGTTCATCCCTTATTTAATCGCAGAGCAGAGTAGTAACATGTTTAAATGCTGAACTCTCATTGTGTATGCAGGGTTTTTAGAAGATATCACATATTTAATGTTGGACGGCTGCCTCAAAAGAGATGGACTGAAATCTAATAATCGCTAAGTCTACTCTAACAAACGGATTATCACCTTCCTGAAGGAATTCAACAATGTCAAACTCACCTTTTTGATGAATAATCGTGAGTCTTATTATCTTTTCTTCCATAGTTTTACTTCTGAGGAGAGAGAGTATTCATAAACAGAAGTCTCTGAACTGTTTCTCCACAGCCTATGTCCTCTGATGAGGTAATCTTGCATTTGGTAACCAGTAAAAGCTGTAGGCAAACTTCCAGAGGTATGGCTATGACTTGGTTAGGCAAATCAAATGCTGTCATGAAAAGTTTTAGGAGATAGATATCTTGGGAGACTGTAATGTCCCATGATAACTCTTTCTCGAAGCTGCTCTCTCGTCCTTGGCCCATGCTACCAGGATACAGAATGCAAGCAGGGTTGCCAGGCTACATTTATGAACCAACATTCTGTCACATTCTAGTGCCCCTCCCACAGGTTTAAAGGAGTATACCCACCAATGAACTAACCTTACAGCCTCACTGAGTTTCTCACAAAAACAAAGCAGGGCTCTTTCTTTTGAGTTGTACATATTTACCCGTCTCTCAAGCTACAACATGCCTATATTGACATAAGCATGAAAACGAAAGCGTCATTGTGCCATTCAAGTACAATGATGAGTATTTTAAACCTGTTATCTATGCTTCAATTTGCTAATTTCTAGAATGGAAATAATACAGTTAATCGCCTCTACCATAATCCTTTTCTCTTTATTGAAAATAAAATAAACTCCTCTTCATCCTCTTACCTCCTCAAGAGGAGCTTGATCCCATGGTTTCTCAGAGTTGTGTAGATTTGCATTAGGCTGATGATTAAGGATTTTGAGCAGTGTCTTATGTTTCTTTCAGTCATTTTGGATTCCTCAATTCACTGTTCTCTATAAAGTCCTGTACCCCTCTTTCTAAGATGGTTATTTAGAGTTATTTATTGTTGGTGGTGTGTCACGTTATCAGCCCGACAGAGTTCATTAGAAGAGATTCCCTGATCAGGAGATTATACAGTTAATCCATTTTTAAAATCGGTGCTCACTGTGTCCTTCATGGGACAGTTCTATTGCAACCTCTCAGAAACTGATGATGCGAAACAGTACAGTTTTTTAAAATCGTGTAATCATTTGATTGTTAAAAATGTACTACTACGTAATCAGTAATCACTCTATGAGGCAGTGTCCCCCATTCTCTGGGCACTGCTTCTGGTACCGATCTCCTGCTCTGTCAATCCCACATGACCATCATTACTTACACAATCAAGTAAGTTAATAATTGGGTAGTCCTCCATACTTAACTTTCATAAGATGGAACCAAACTCCAGTGATTGTCAATGAAGGAGTACTTAGATGATTAAATACTGCCACTTGATTAACTCCCATGGAGGAATGGCCCTACTCCAGTCCAGAAGAACAGCATCTTCATCGATTCAAATAATTAATATATAATGAAAAATGATTGAATAATGTCATGGTGGTGCATACTTAAATCCCACATGGAGTAGTCAGACTGACCTCTTCCTGGAATAATGATTTATTTATAAAATTAAATTGATAATTAATTAGCTGGCATTTGATACTAACACTGATGAGATGGCACCAAAGCCCTAAAACTATCGCTGATGTAATGACCTACTTACAGAGCTAAATGATGAAGTAATGAGATGATGTTACATCGTCTACTCACAAAATCTGACTCCAAAAGGGACTTAGGGTCCATAACATTACCTGTTTTCAAATACGTTAATTAAATGATGAATTATTATTTAATTTCCTAGTTTAACAGGTAAATAAGTAAGTGTACTATTAGATGATGCTATGTTTTGGCACGATGGACTCCCCTAAGGAGGCTAAAATCTTCACTGGTAACTGAATACATAATGACAGATTTTCATAATTCAATAAATAAACATTAAACTAGTGGATGGTGTTTTATGTGTGAAACCTAAAGATTGATCAATACTGAAGAGTCATTGAGTTCTTAATCATACATTTGAACAATAAAATGAATGAATGAAAAGATAATTTCTCATAATTCACCCCTAGAGAGATAACAAAATGATATCAACATTGATTTAAATAAATAAATAATGAAACCACAAGAGAAATTTTAACACCAACAAGGGGGCTCCAGACTCCACTCTTCCTGGAGTAGAAAAAGGCAGATTTAAATAATGAAAGCATCACATTGTTAGATCGTCTGTCACACTTGAGTCACACAAGGTGGCACCACACTTCAGGGTTCACAGATTATATAATGAAACAATTTAATAATTACATCTTTACATAGCTAAGTCGTTGAACTTTTTCGTATCATCAATTCCTGGCCAGACTTGCCAGATATGAAAACGGATGCTGTCATCCCGGATTTTTAATATTCCATCAGTTATTCGTCAGATAATCATACTTTCTTGCCTGGTGAATTCTGTTGGCCTGACATTCTCACCGGTGCCTGAATCTCTGTTTTGTTGCGGCAAGACCTGAGGTAATTGGCCCATTCCTGGCATACCAGTAGTAGCCAAAATGTTGATATCAGCTGAAAAGGTGGCTGCAGAAGGGGCATCAACAGCATAGCTGAGAGAGAGAGAGATGTTCTTCCGTGTTCTGAGTCATCGTCCTTTTGCCAGGTCTCGGTGATGGTGCCGACCTCCTAGTGCCACTACATCTTCTAGACGTAGACCCCAACCGATGTGAAGATGTGGAGGAAGAGCAAGTAGTCAACACCCAGACCACCATGCAGACCTTGGTAAAGTTCTTGTTCTTCTCGGAGGGCACCAAGCAATCTTCTGGACTCTATTCTCCAGCATTCCTAGTGGTCTGCAAGACGCATAGACATTCATAACATGCTCTGCCCATGTCTACAAGTTTCCTAATTTGTCGCTGACAGATATTTGCAACCTAAAAATAATCGGTGATGGCATTGTCTGTCGTTTAAGTAATTTAAAGAACTAAATAAGTCAGTGATAGCTAACTGTCCCAATAAAGAGGTGATGTAGCATTTACCTTGCAGGGAGGTATGGCCAGACTCCAGTATGAAGAATGTCATCATCATCCTTTGAAACCATGAATCATAAACTGTGATGATATTGCAAATTAACGCCACAAGAGGGAGCTTTACGGGTCTCTTCATGGAATGGACAATTTTTGGTTTACATAATTACACTCATATTTACATTATCTTGGGGATTAACACAGATTGTCAATTTAAATACATTAATTATGTAATTAGGTGATCGGTGGCACCAGATTCCAAGTGTCATGGACGATATAATCATTGTTTTATATAACTAAATAATCAAATAATGAGTTCATGTAACATCATCCACGTCCCTAAGGTGGCTCCAAATAAGGCTCATGAACGATGCTGTCGTGATTAATTTAAATATTTTAACTACATAATTGATATTAAGATGGTCTGTAATAATTGCCTCCCACATCACGTCACCACAATCCACTGATCATGGATTATCTAATGCCCTATATTAATAATCAAATAACAACATAATCAGAGGATGAAATGGTCTGCCATGCTTCACACAATTGAGTCTCAGTTGACTCCCACATGATTGTGGGAAACTCCAAGTTTCATCCTGTTGGACACTGTTGTTGCTCCTGCTGGAGTTCAATCTCACCTCAGCTAATGGCCTGTTGGACATAGAACTGCCCTCACCTTGACCACTGATTTGGACATGCAGTCCTATGGCTTGCAGGAGACAAATATAGAAGACTGCTTGACCTTGCCAAGTTAGGGTAAGACAGCCATTCTATTTCCCTGCTGTTGTTGTGGTCTGTCAAGTTCTCTTGGCCTTAGCCAAATCTGGGTGTACCAACGTCGCTGTGAGACCTAGGGTGACTGTTCAAGTGGCTTGCTGTTTCTGTCCTTGCTGCACCTTTTGGAAGTTGTCAATCCGCATTTCCTGTCTACTCTAGTATTGTTAATTTCCTTCTCAGGTCTTGATGAGGTTGAAGATTAAACTATCACAACTATTATTCTCTCTTCCTAGTTAGATATATTAGGAACTAGACTTACGTTTTCGAGCTTAGGGTAACTCTATTGTAAACTCCATTATGCCCTCAACCTAGGACTAGATATGTAGGTCATTTTGTTCTCGATTTTCCTTTTCTTAGAGCACACTTGTTATTCACTGTTTTGTATATAGTTTTGTATTAAGCCTAAATCTTTTCTTTAGACTAAAAGAGGAAATGTAGTGAGATAGTCCTTCTGTAGAACTGACCACGCCCATTGGGGGGTGGAGCCATGGGCGGAAGTGACCTGTGGAAGGAGGTCGGAGGGGGTGAGGAAAGGCTCTCTCTTTCTGGCGTGACTCGGACAGGAGAGGATCGGGTTGAATTTCCTGGTGTTCATCTGTCTAGGTTGTAAGTTATTTCTCCCTGAATAAACATCGATTCGGCCTATTTATTTATCCTGATCCTTATTTACCGCAATATCATCACTTATTTAATCGCAGAGCAGAGTAGTAACATGTTGAAATGCTGAACTCTCATTGTGTATGCAGGGTTTTTAGAAGATATCACATGTTTAATGTTGGACGGCTGTCTCAAAAGAGATGGACTGAAATCTAATAATCGCTAACTCCACTCTAACAAACGTATTATCACCTTCCTGAAGGAATTCAACAATGTCAAACTCACCTTTTTGATGAATAATCGTGAGTCTTATTATCTTTTGTTCCATAGTTTTACTTCTGAGGAGAGAGAGTATTCATAAACAGAAGACTCTGAACTGTTTCTCCACAGACTACGTTCTCTGATGATTAGATAATCTTGAATTTGGTAACCAGTAAAAGCTGTAGGCACACATCCACAGGTATGGCTAAGACTTGGTTAGGCGAATCAAATGCTGTCATGAAAAGTTTTAGGAGATAGTTATCTTGGCAGACTGTAATGTCCCATGATAACACTTTCTCAAAGCTGCTCTCTCGTCCTTGGCCCATGATACCAGGATACAGAATGCAAGGAGGGTTGCCAGGCTACATTTATGAACCAACATTCTGTCACCCTCTCCCACAGGCTAAAAGGAGTATACCCACCGGTGAACTAACCCTACAGCCTCACTGAGTTTCTCACAAAAACAAAGCAGGGCTCTTTCTTTTGAGTTCTACATATTTACCCGTCTCTCAAGCTACAACATGCCTATAGTGACATAAGCATGAAAACGAAAGAATCATTGTGCCATTCAAGTACAATGATGAGTATTTTACTCTTGTTTTCAATTCTTCAATTTGCTAATTTCTAGAATGGAAACAATACAGTTAATCGCCTCTACCATAATCCTTTTCTCTTTATTGAAAATAAAATAAACTCCTCTTCATCCTCTTACCATTAGAGGAGCTTGATCCCATGGTTTCTCAGAGTTGTTTAGATTTGCATTAGGCTGATGATTAAGGATTTTGAGCAGTGTCTTATGTTTCTTTCAGTCATTTTGGATTCCTCAATTGACTGTTCTCTATTAAGTCCTGTACCCCTCTTTCTAAGATGGTTATTTAGAGTTATTTATGGTTGGTGGTGTGTCACGTTATCACCCCGACAGAGTTCATTAGAAGAGATTCCCTGATCAGGAGATTATACAGTTATTCCGTTTTTAAAATCGGTGGTCACTGTGTCCTTCATGGGTCAGTTCCGTTGAAACCTCGCAGTAACTGATGATGCGAAACAGTACAGTTTTGTTTTTTTTTTTTTTTTTTACGTGTAATCATTCGATTGTTAAAAATGTACTACTACGTAATCAGTAATCACTGTATGAGGCAGTGTCCCCCATTCTCTGGGCACTGCTTCTGGTACCGATCTTCTGCTGTGTCAGTCCCACAGCAGCCACATGACGGATGACACCATCATTACTTACGCAATCAAGTAAGTTAATAATGGGATGGTCCTCCATACTTAACTTTCATAAGATGGAACCAAACTACAGTGATTGTCAAGGAAGGAGTACTTAGATGATTAAATACTGCCACGTGATTTACTCCCATGGAGGATTGGCCCTAGTCCAGTCAAGAAGTACAACATCTTCATCGACTCAAATAATGAATATATAATGAAAAATGATTGAGTAATGTCATGGTGGTGCATACTTAAATCCCACATGGAGTAGTCAGACTGGTCTCTTCCTGGAATAATGATTTATTTATAAAATTAAATTGATAACTAATCAGCTGGCGTTTTATACTAACACTGACGAGATGGCACCAAAGTCCTAAAACTATCGCTGATGTGATGACCTATTTACAGAGCTAAATGATGAAGTAATGAGATGATGTTACATCGTCTACTCACAAAATCTGATTCCAAAAGGGACTTAGGGTCCATAACATTACCTGTATTTCAAATACGTAATTAAGTGATGAATTATTATTTAATTTCCTAGTTTAACCGGTAAATAAATAAGTGTACTATTAGATGATGCGATGTTCTGGCACGATGGACTCCCCTAAGGAGGCTAAAAAGTTTAGTGGTCACTGAATACATAATGACAGATTTTCATAATTCAATGAATAAATATTAAACTAGTGCATGGTGTTATATGCACGAAACCTAAAGATTGATCAATACTGAAGAGTCATTGAGTTCTTAATCATACATTTGAACAATAAAATGAATGAATGAAAAGATAAGTTCTCATAATTCACCCCTAGAGAGATAACAAAACGATATCAATATTGATTTAAATAAATAAATATTGAAATCACAAGAGACATTTTAACACCAACAAGGGGGCTCCAGACTCCACTCTTCCTGGAGTAGAAAAAGACAGATTTAAATAATGAAAGCATAAGATTATTAGATCGTCTGTCACACTTGAGTCACACCAGGTGGCACCAGACTTCAGGGTTCACAGATTATATAATGAAACAATTTAATAATTACATCTTTACATATCTAAGTCGTTGAAATTTTTCGTATCATCAATTCTTGGGCAGATTTGCCAGATATGAAAACGGATGCTGTCATCACAGATTTTCAAATATTCCATCAGTTAATCGTCAGATAACCATACTTTCTTGCCTGGTGAATTCTGTTGGCCTGACATTCTCACCAGTGCCTGAATCTCTGTTGTGTTGCGGCAGGACCTGAGGTAATTGGCCCATTCCTGGCATACCAGTAGTAGCCAAAATGTTGATATCAGCTGAAAAGGTGGCTGCAGAAGGGGCATCAACAGCATAGCTGAGAGAGAGATGTTCTTCCGTGTTCTGAGTCGTCATCCTTTTGCCAGGTCTCAGTGTTGGTGCCGACCTCCTAGTGCCACTACATCTTCTA
This sequence comes from Phodopus roborovskii, assembly GCF_943737965.1. Taxonomy (NCBI): domain Eukaryota; kingdom Metazoa; phylum Chordata; class Mammalia; order Rodentia; family Cricetidae; genus Phodopus; species Phodopus roborovskii. The sequence goes on from NW_026125568.1 coordinate 64,085, forward strand.
GACGTAGACCACAACCGATGTGAAGATGTGGAGGAAGAGCAAGTAGTCAAAACCCAGACCACCATGCAGACCTTGGAAAAGTTCTTGTACTTCTCGGAGGGCACCATGCAATCTTCTGGACTCTATTCTCCAGCATTCCTAGTGGTCTGCAAGACGCATAGACATTCAGAAAATGCTCTGCCCATATCTACAAGTTTCCTAATTTGTCGCTGACAGATATCTGCAACCTAATAATAATCGGTGTTGGCATTGTCTGTCGTTTAAGTAATTTAAAGAACTAAATAAGTCAGTGATAGCTAACGGTCCCAATAAAGAGGTGATGTAGCATTTAATTGGCTGGGAAGTATGGCCAGACTCCAGTCATGAAGAATGTCATCATCAACCATTGAAACTATGCATCATAAACTGTGATGATATTGCACATTAACGCCACAAGAGGGAGCTTGACGGGTCTCTTCATGGAATGGACAATTTTTGGTTTACATAATTACACACAGATTTACATTATCTTGGGGATTAACACAGATTGTCAATTTAAATACATTAATTATGTAATTAGATGATCTGTGGCACCAGATTCCAGGTGTCATGGACGATATAATCATTGTTTTGTATAATTAAATAATCAAATAATGAGTTCATGTAACATCATCCACTTCCCTAAGGTGGCTCCAAACCAGGGTCATGAACGATGCTGTCATGATTAATTTAAATATTTTAACTATATAATTGATATTAAGATGGTCTATGATAATTGCCTCCCACATCGCGTAACCACAATCCACTGATCATGGATTATCTAATGTCCTATTTTAATAATCAAATAACAACATAATCAGAGGACGAAATGGTCTGCCATTCTCCACACAATTTTATCTCAGTTGCCTCCCACATGATTGTGGGAAACTCCCAGGTTCATTCCTTATTTAATCGCACAGCACTGTAGTAACATGTTTAAATGCTGAACTGTCATTGTGTATGCAGGGTTTTTAGAAGATATCACATATTTAATGTTGGACGGCTGCCTCAAAAGAGATGGACTGAAATCTAATAATCGCTAAGTCTACTCTAACAAACGGATTATCACCTTCCTGAAGGAAGTCAACAATGTCAAACTCACCTTTTTGATGAATAATTGTGAGTCTTATTATCTTTTGTTCCATAGTTTTACTTCTGAGGAGAGAGACTATTCATAAACAGAAGACTCTGAACTGTTTCTCCACAGACGATGTTCTCTGATGATTAGGTAATCTTGCATTTGATAACAAGTAAAAGCTGTAGGAACACTTCCAGAGGTATGACTATGACTTGGTTAGGCTAATCAAATGCTGTCATGAAAAGTTTTAGGAGATAGTTTTCTTGGGAGACTGTAATGTCCCATGATAACTCTTTCTCGAAGCTGCTCTCTTGTCCTTGGCCCATGATACCAGGATACAGAATGCAAGCAGGGTTGCCAGGCTACATTTATGAACCAACATTCTGTCACATTCTAGTGCCCCTCCCACAGGCTTAAAGGAGTATAGCCACCAAAGAACTAACCTTACATCCTCACTGAGTTTCTCACAAAAACAAAGCATGGCTCTTTCTTTTGAGTTCTACATATTTACCTGTCTTCCAAGCAACAACATGCCTATAGTGACATAAACATGGAAAAGAAAGCATCATTTTGCAATTCAAGTACAATGATGAGTATTTTAAACCTGTTTACTATGCTTCAATTTGCTAATTTCGAGAATGGAAACAATACAGTTAATCACCTCTACCTTTATCCTTTTCTCATTATTGAAAATAAAATAAACTCCTCTTCATCCTATTACCATTAGAGGAGATTGATCCCATGGTTTCTCAGAGTTCTGTATAATTGATTAAGGCTGATGAGTAAGGATTTTGAGCAGTGTCTTATGTTTCTTTCAGTCATTTTGGATTCCTCAATTGACTGTTCTCTATTAAGTACTGTACCCCGCTTTCTAAGATGGTTATTTAGAGTTATTTATTGTTGGTGGTGTGTCATGTTATCAGCCCACCAGAGTTCATTAGATGAGATTCCCTGATCAGGAGATTATACAGTTATTCCATTTTTAAAATCGGTGGTCACTGTGACCTTCATGGATCAGTTCTGTTGCAACCTCGCAGAAACTGATGATGCGAAACAGTACAGTTTTTTAAAATTGTATAATCATTCGATTGTTAAAAATGTACTACTGCGTAATCAGTAATCACTGTATGAGGCAGTGTCCCCCATTCTCTGGGCACTTCTTCTGGTACCGATCTCTTGCTATGTCAATCCCACATGACCATCATTACTTAAGCAATTAAGTAAGTTAATAATTGGATAGTCATCCATACTTATCTTTGTGTCCATATTATTACTTGTTAGGAGAGAGAATTCATAAACAGAAGACTTTGAACTGTTTGTCCACAGACGATGTTCTCTCATGATTAGGTAATCTTGAATTTGGTAACCGGTAAAACCTGTAGGCAAACTTCCAGAGATTTGGCTGTGACTTGGTTAGGCGAATCAAATGCTGTCATTGAAAGTTTTTGGAGATAGTTATCTTGGCAGACTGTAATGTCCCGTGATAACTCTTTCTCGACGCTGCTCTCTCGTCCTTGGCCCATGATACCAGGATACAGAATGCAAGGAGGATTGCCAGGCAACATTTATGAACCAACATTCTGTCAAATTTTAGTGCCCCTCATACAGGCTTAAAGGAGTATACCCACCGATGAACTAACCTTACAGCCTCACTGAGTTTCTCACAAAAACAAAGCAGGGCTCTTTCTTTTGAGTTCTACATATTTACCTGTCTCTCAAGCTACAACATGCCTATAGTGACATAAGCATGAAAACGAAAGCCTCATTGTGCCATTCAAGTACAATGATGAGTATTTTAAACTTGTTTTCTATGCTTCAGTTTGCTAATTTCTAGAATGGAAACAGTACAGTTAATCGCCTCTAACATAATTCTTTTCTCTTTATTGAAAATTAAATAAACTCCTCTTCATCCTCTTACCATTAGAGGAGATTCATCCCATGGTTTCTCAGAGTTGTGTAGATTTGCATTAGGCTGATGATTAAGGATTTTGAGCAATGTCTTATGATTCTTTCAGTCATTTTGGATTCCTCAATTGACTGTTCTCTATTAATTCCTGTACCCCGCTTTCTAAGATGGTTATTTAGAGTTATTTATTGTTGGTGGTGTGTCATGTTATCAGCCCGACAGAGTTCATTAGATGAGATTCCCTGATGAGGAGATTATACAGTTATTCCATTTTTAAAATCGGTGGTCACTGTGTCCTTCATGGGTCAGTTCTGTTGCAACCTCTCAGAAACTGATGATGCGAAACAGTATAGTTTTTTAAAATCGTGTAATCATTCGATTGTTAAAAATGTACTACTGTGTAATCAGTAATCACTGTATGAGGCAGTGTCCCCCATTCTCTGGGCACTGCTTCTGGTACCGATCTCCTGCTGAGTCAATGTCACAGCAGCCAAATGACGGATGACACCATCATTACTTACACAATCAAGTAAGTTAATAATTGAATAGTCCTCCATACTCAACTTTCATGAGATGGAACCAAACACCAGTGATTGTCAAAGAAGGAGTACTTAGATGATTAAATACTGCCACTTGATTAACTCCCATGGAGGAATGGCCCTACTCCAGTCTAGAAGAACAACATCATTATCGATTCAAATAATTAATATATAATGAAAAATCATTGAATAATATCATGGTGGTGCATACTTAAATCCCACAGGGAGTAGTCAGACTGACCTCTTCCTGGAATAATGATTTATTTATAAAATTAAATGTATAATTAATTAGCTGGCGTTTTATATTATCACTGAGGAGAAGGCACCAAAGTCCTAAAACTATCGCTGATGTAATGACCTACTTACAGACCTAAATGATGAAGTAATGAGATGATGTTACATCGTCTACTCACAAAATCTGACTCCAAAAGGAACTTAGGGTCCATAACATTACCTGTATTTCAAATACGTTAATTAAATGATGAATTATTATTTAATTTCCTAGTTTAACAGGTAAATAAGTAAGTGTACTATTAGATGATGCTATGTTCTGGCATGATGGACTCCCCTAAAGAGGCTAAAATCTTCTCTGGTCACTGAATACATAATGACAGATTTTCATAATTCAATGAATAAACATTAAACTAGTGGATGGTGTTTTACGTGCGAAATCTAAAGATTGATCAATACTGAAGAGTCATTGAGTTCTTAATCATACATTTTAACAATAAAATGAATGAATGAAGAGATAATTTCTCATAATTCATCCCTAGAGAGATAACAAAATGATATCAACATTGATTTAAATAAATAAATAATGAAACCACAAGAGACATTTTAACACCAATAAGGGCGCTCCAGACTCCACTCTTCCTGAAGTAGAAAAAGACAGATTTAAATAGTTATTTAGAGTTATTTATTGTTGGTGGTGTGTCATGTTATTAGCCTGACAGAGTTCATTAGATGACCGATCTCCTGCTGTGTCAGTCCCACATCATCCAAATGACGGATGACACCATCATTACTTACGCAAACACAATAAATTAATAACTTGATAGTTCTGCTTAATTAATGTTCATATGATGGAACCAAACTCCAGTGATTTTCAAGGAAGTAGTACTTAGATAATTAAATAATGCTACATGATTAACTCCGTGGAAGAATGTCCAGACCCCTGTCAAGAATAACAACTTCTTCATCGATTTAAATATTTAATGTACAATGAATAATGATTGAATAATGACATGGTGGGGAATACGTAAATCCGACAGGGAGTAGTCAGACTGATCTCTTCCTGGAATAATGATGTGTTTAAAAAATTAAATTGATAATTACTTAGTATGCATTTTATATTAACACTGACGACGTGGCACCAAAGTCCTAAACCTATCACTGATGTAAAGATCTATTTACATAGCTAAATGATGAAGTAATGAAATGATGTTACATCAACTCCCAAAATCTGACTCCCAAAGGGACTTATGGTTCATAACATCACCTGTATTTTAAATTCGTTAATTAAATGATGAATTATCATTCAATTTCCTAGTTTAACAGCTAAGGAAGTGTAAGGAGGCCCAAACTCCAGGGATCACAGAATACATAATGACAGATATTCATAATTAAATGAATAAACATTAAACATTGGGTGGTGTTTTATCTGTGAAGCCTAAATGATTGCTCCATACTGAAGGGTCATTGAGTTCTTAATCATAGACATGAACAAAAAAATTAATGAATAAAGAGATAATTTCTGATAATTCACCCCTAGAGAGATTACAAATTGACATCAACATTGATTTAAAGAAAGAAAATGAGAAAGAAAGAAATGAAGAAATGAAAGAAGGAAGGAAGAAAGTACGAAATCACAAGAGTCAATTTAACACCAAGGTGGATCCAGAATCCACTCTACCTGGATTAGAAAAAGACAGATTTGAATAATGAAATAATCAGATAGTTAGATCATCTGTCACACTTTAGTCAGCTCCTCCACGGAAGCTCAGATTGTTAGCTGGGAGCAGTCTTGTAGTTCTCTACCATAAATGCCCTTTCCAGAGAGTGAGATCAACAACTAACTTATCCATGGATCTCTCAACTAATGCCTGTTGGAAATAGGAGCAAACACCCATACATAAACACTGAGTCGAACTGGAACCCAGATGCAGATGGAGAGGATAAGACCATGCGGCAGAAACACATACAGACAGCTTACCTGAACAAGGAGGAGTTAACAGCCACTAGACTGATAACTGGGAAGCCAGCATGGGACTGACTCAGGCCCCCCTGAATATGGGTCTCAGCCAGAAGGACTGAGCATTCTAAGGGACCTCAGACTGTGGAGCCAGGATGTATCCCTGGTGCACAAAAGGACTTTGCTAACACATCCCCCATGGAGGGATAACTGCCTTAATCTAGAGACAGGATAGAAGCCCTAGTCCCTACTTCACATGACCTGTCAGCTCTACATGACCCCAACTGGATGGCATTCCCCTACATATGGAATTGGGGTGGGGGATGGAAGGGAGGGTGGTTAGAGTGCATGTGAGAGGGCAGAGAGGATAAAGGGAGGGAAGGAGGGATGGAGAGAGGAAAGAGGGAGGGAAAGAGGGAGGGAAAGAGGGAGGGAGGGACGAGAGGGAACTGGGATCAACATGTAAAATAATAAATTAAATTAAAAAAATGCTTTGTCTCCAAAATTTAAGTTGAAGGACATGTTACTGGGGAAAAGGATTTCTATTTTTGTTTCCACAGAAAATGAAAAGATGTGGAATTCTTCCAGACTAATGTCGTTTAATCATGCCAGACTGCCTGAATCTGAGTACAAGTTGATCCTACATTCAAAACAGCTGGACAAAGCAGCCTTACAGACTGCAGCCAGGATTTCTGAATTTTCTTCGAATCCCCTTGACAGCGCTCCTTACCACCCGGAAGTAGTTTGGAAAGAATGACGGCCAAATTCCCAAATATTGTGTATGTTTGTTTTCATTTAATTGGACTTTGTTATATAAAATAAAATAATTTAGGACTATCGTCTACAATTAATAAAGCAATGCAAATGTTCTTTTCAATGCTCTTAACAGTTCACTGATCAGAGACAATGACTTTTATCTAAACTCAGTAAACCAAATCTCTGGTGCACTGATCACAGGCAGGTCAGAATAAGTGTTTTTTGATCTCATGCTTCAAAAGAATTACTGGCATTTTATAATATGTCTGTAAATTGTGACCAAAATGTGTTCCTTGTAATTTCTGTATAAAAACCTAATACTCTAAATGAAAAATCGCAGCAGGTACAAACCTCCTCCAGTGTGTTTGTGTCTGTCTGTCAAGCCAAACCCACTCCTGACATGGTCATCGAGTTTTGGTACCCATGGAGACCCATTACCCAATGAGCAGTGTGCAGCATGAGGTGTTATTGGCCTGGTTGTATAGGAACTTACAACTGTCAGGAAATAATTGCAGGAACCACTTCCAAAAGATGATAATTTGTCTTTCTCTCATAAGAAAGCTTGATGATTTTTCTATCACTGTAGGTGTTTTATTCATGAACCTCAGAAAAACCGCTTGACAAATGCAAAATTATAAAAAGAGCATTCTTCATGGAAAGTTGAAAATTTAGAGAGTAATGGAGCTAGGAATATTTTTGTTTATGAACACTACTGTTAGCCAGCACAACTTAGTCAGTGAGCAGTTTTAAAATATCTGCATTATTCATGGATTCATGCTTCTCTACATACACAGGACTGGTAGGATTAATCTCTCCAAGCAGATGTTCTAGAATGTCTCAAAAGTTCTTTCTCAGGTAGTTCAGCAATGCCTGCCTACCATGTGGAATCTTAAGAGTACAGTAGTTGTCTAGTTCATCAGGCTGGATGTCTCAACTTTTCTTCAATATATACTAAATTTTTCAAAGAATGTGGCTCTATTGCTAGTATAGGAATGAAATTGTAGCCAGAATTAGGAGAAGTAGCCAAAAAGAGAGCTTCCTCATTTACCTATGCAGGCAAACACCAGATGATTTGATCCATATTAAAGTTGCATCGGATTCTTTCTTGATTTGTGTAGATTTGCATTGCTGTTTTCAAGAAAGGCTTTATCTTTGTAGTCCTGGAACTCATTCAGTAGACCTGGATATCCTCAAATCATGAAAATCAGACAGCCTCAGCCTCAGGAGATTTGGGCTTAAGCATGCGTACTGCCACCAAACAGCTAATGGTGGATTTCATCAACTTTTCCACAACAGGGTTCCTCTCTGTGTCTTGGGCTGTACTAGCACTTATTCTGCATGTCTGACTTTAAGCTCAAAGAATTCTGCCTGCCTCTGCAGGTGCTTCACCTCTTTGGTTGGTCTTCCATGTTGAAATGGTGGATCTTTGTCAAGCAGCAATGGCACCAATGTACTACACACCATTATTTCACAACATAGCTTAATGTGCTCTTAATATGTAGAGATGGCTCAGCTGTTAAAGGCTAGGCTCACAACCAAAAACATAAGAGTTTGGTTCCCAGCAACCAGGAATATCTAGGCCCTGCTGGTCAGGGCAAGTGGTGCCCTACATGATGCTCTCTTCATTTAAATTTTTTGAATGTGGAAGCCTATGAGCAATCTGTCGCAGACAGATTCTGATATGATGAAACTCAAGAGACATTTACTCAAGTCAAATGGAAAGATCCATGCCTGAGACTATGGAAAGAGCCCAACTTTCTCCTAATAGGGGGTTGAGGGGGGTGAGGGCATGTTTGTGTTTTCTTGCAGGAAGAAGATGAGGTCCAGTGGCTGCCAGACTATTTGGTGGAGATGTGTGGAAAAGGAAAACTGGACCTGAGACCTCAGAAGTGTAATACCTCCTCTCTCTCTCTCTCTCTCTCTCTCTCTCTCTCTCTCTCTCTCTCTGTGTGTGTGTGTGTGTGTGTGTGTCTCTCAAGGGTCATTCTCTAAAACAGTCAAGGCTTAAACCTATTGTTTTTACAACAAGGAGGAATTTGTGCAATAATCAAAGAGGAATGCTGCTTTTATGCTGATAAGACTGGCTTAATGGAAGACAGCTTAGATAGAATGCAGAAAAGTCTTGCTGAACGTAAATGGCAGTGGGAACAGGCCGAGTCCTAGTATAAAAATTCCTTTCCACCTCCCCTTGGCTTTCTACCTTGCTTCCTTCTTTCCTGGGACCATTTATGGGATTGCTACTGATGATGACTTTTGGGCTTTGGGCATTCAAGAAATTAACTCAATTGATCAGAACTCAAATTGATTTCATGCTATTTCTGTACACTACCATCAGCTTTTGGAAAGGGAACAGGGCTCTTCTGAGAAACCTGATGAGGATAGTGACAGTGCCAGTCCTGAACCACCTAGACAAGGACTCGATTTCACAGGACTCGAACAACAGAGGACCTGGTTCTCTCAAATATGAAGACATCAATGACAGTAATATCTCAGTGCCACAAAATGTAGGCAGACCCTTCTCTTTGGCTGTAAGTTGCTCAATGACAGCAGTAGCATAGGACCATCTCTCAGGAGCCCACTCATCTTGCCTGAGTTTCTTGCCCAATTTTTGACCATGTCCTTGAGTGCTGAGTGAGGATGCACCCTATGTAGATTAAGACAGGGGTCCTACCATTTGTCCCATAATGACAAGCCCATCCCCAGGGCCCGATTGTGGGAGCCCACTATGTAGCCTAAGATAGACGCTCCATAAAAAAAGAATAAAATAGGGGGAGATGTTGGGATCCAGCCTTGAGTCACATACTCTTGCAGAATCACTTACACCTTAAAATTCTAATTGAGCCTTATCTTGGTAAAACAGAAAACTGCTAAACAGTGGTCTGTTCCACTCCTTCCAGGAACTGAGATGAACCAGACACCAGGAACTGAGATAATCAGACGTTTATGGTCTGATGTTTATGGTGTGGGACCTTACCAGAGCCCCAGAGTCAGCAAAGCTACCCCTACCCACTTCCTCCCCGCTTTGCTTTAAAAACACCTCTTTGTGCCTAATAAAGTGAGACCTTGACAATCATTGCTTGGTCTCGTTCCTTCTTTCTCTCCCATTAATTTCAGGTTCTAGCCCACCTCAACCCAGCAATAACTAGGTACTGCTGGTCAGAGAAATTATTATTTGAAATTCCATGATTCTTCATGTCCCCGTGATTTTTCCATGGGACACTTCATCGTGAAGTACTTCCTTCAAAGGGGATCACAAAGAGAGTCTTTATAATGTAAGGGTAAAGATATTTACTGATTGTGTCAGTAGAGGAATAGAAGACAGAAAAGAGAGAGTGAGAGACAGAGAGAGAGAACTTAAAAGAGGGAGCCTTTATAGGATTGAAGAGAAAACTGAACCTACAGAAATGTCCAGAGAAATACAATACTGACCTCAACTAACAATTTGACCAACAGTGGAAAGGCTACCATAAATGCCCTTCCCTGATAGTAAGATCTATGACTAACTTATCCACCACATAGAGCCCTCATGTAGTAACTGATGGAAACAGAAGCAAACAGCCACAAATAAACACTGACCTGAAAAAGAATCCAGATGCAAAGAGACAGGACAAGACCAGTTTGCAGAAATGCATAGAGAAAGCTGACCTGAACAAGGAGAAGCTAACTGGCCCCCAAACTGATAGCTTGGAATCCATCATGGGACTGACTCAAACACCCCTGAATATGAGTCTCAGCTAGAAGGCCTGAGCACTCTAAGGAATTCCAGGCAGTGGAACCAGGATGTATTCCTGGTACACAAAAGGGACTTGTGGGCACATGCCCCATGGAGGTGTACTTCTATAACCTAGAGACAGGAGAGAAGTCCTTTTCTCCACTTCAAATGACTTGACAGATTTATATGACCCCTCCTAGATGGCATCATCCTACATGTGGAGTGATTGGGGATGGGATGGGAGGTTGGTCAGGGTGCATGTGAAGGGGTAGAAAGGCGTAGTGGGAGGGAGAGAGGGAGGAAGGGAGAGGGAACTTGGATACTTTTATCGATATGTAAAATAAAAATTAAAAAAAAAAAAGCTCATGTGGAGTTTGTTTCTTTTTTTAGGGGAAAGGGAATGGGAAATGGGGGAAAGGAGGAGGAAAACTGAACTATGGGGACAGGAGCAGTAGAAAAGTAAGGGGCAGGAAGGAGGGTACACTGAGAGACAGGAAAAGAAGCAGAAAGAGAGAGAGGAAGAGAGAGAGAGGTAGGCAGGACCCTTTAAAAGGGAACATAGAGAATGTGCACAGGTGGTGCTCTTAGTGGCTGTAGCTGTGCACATAGCATGTCAGAACCCCAAGGGCAAGTCAGTAAAAATGCCCAAATACTAACACTTACAGAAAAAGTTCTTAAAAGCTAAAAATTAAAACTGGAATATGAACTTAGGCACACAGATCAGTCAGTAAATGTCTTGTTGTAGAAGCATGTGGATCTAAGTACAATCACATTTACGCAGTCACACAGAAAAGCAGGTATGGTATTGCATATGTGTAATCCTGCACTTGTAGGTAGAGATGGTTGGGGCCTGCTGGCCAGCCAGCCACTGCCTCTAGGCTGATTGTTTCTTTTTGATGCTATGTGCCTAGTGAGTTAGGTGATAGATGTTAGATGATTGATTGATAAATAAATAGATAGATAGATACATACATACATGCATACATAGGTACATAGATTGATAATTGATTACTATAGACAGATAAGTGATAGGAGATGATAGATAGATAGATAGATGATAGATAGATGATAGATAGATAGATAGAAGATGAGAAATAGTTATGGGGCAGACAAGATAGCTGCATGAGTAAAAATGCTTGATATAGAAACCTGACAGCTTGAGTTAGAGTTCCAGAAATCCTGTGAAGATGAGAGGAGAGACTGACTCTTCATAACTCTCCCCTCACCTCCACATGTACCTCCCTACCTACACACACCCCAGTCACAGGGGAGCAATGTTTTAGGAAAAGAAGGTGATAGCCCTGGCCTAAACACACACACACACACACACACACACACACACACACACACACACACACACACACACACACACCAAATAATCCTATTAGAAGTTGAATTAAAAAAAAAAAACTGAGGAGAGAATTCTCAATAGAGGAATCCAAAATGGCTGAAAAAAAAACTAAAGAAATTGCTCACAATCCTTGGGTATAAGGGAAATGCAAATCAAAACAACCCTGAGATATATTACTCCAGCCAGAATGGCTAAAATTAGAAACACCAATGACAACTTGTGCTGGAGAGGATGTGGGGAAAGGGGAACACTCCTCCACTGCAGGTGGGAAAGCAAACATGTACAACCATTTTGGCGATCAGTGTGGCAGTTCTTCAGGAAAATGGGAATGACTCTACCACATTATCTAGCAATCCCCCACTTAGGAATATAGTCAAATAATCCACATCCATGCAACAAAGACATGTTTATGTTCAGAGCAGCATTATTTGTAATAGCAAGAACATTGAAGTAACCTAAATGCCCTTCAACTGAAGAATGGATAAAGAAGATGGTGCACATTTCCACAATGGAGTACTATGCTGCGAACACACACACACACACACACACACACACACACACACACACACACACACACACTGGAATCTTGAAATCTAGAGGCAAATGGATGGAACTTGAAGAATCCATCCTGAATGAGGTAACCCAGTCAGAAAAAGGGGAACCTGGTATGTACTCACTCATATATGGATTTTAGACATAGTGCAATGGACCACCAGTTTGTAATTCACTTTGGCTGAGAAACTAGGCTACAAGGAGGATTATAAGAGGTTCATATAAGGTCCATCACAGAATAGGAAAGGGACAAGATCTACTGAGGATATGGGGTGTTGGTGGGGACAATGAATAGAGAACGATCTACAAGAAACAGAAGAGGAGAGAAAAGCATGTGGGAAGATTGTGTCAGGGAAGGAATAGATGAGAGGAAAGGGAGTGAGAGAGACAGAGACAGAAGGAGAGACACAGAGAGAAACCATAAAAGAGGGAGTCATTGTAGTTTTAAAGAGAAAACTGAACCTACAGAAATGTCCAGACATCTACAAGTCTTACCCCAACTAACAATTTGAGGAACAGTGGAAAGGCTACCATTAATCGCCTTCCCTGATAATGAGATTGATGAGTAACTTATGCACCATAATAGAGACCTCATCTAGTAGCTGATGCAAACAGAAGGAAACAGCCACAACTAAACACTTGGCATAAATGGAATCCATATTCACAGAGGGAGGACAACACCAGGCTGCAGTAACAAATAGAGGCAGCTTATCTGAACATAGAGGAGCTAAGGGGCACCAGAGGGATAGCTGGCAATTCATCATGGGACTGACTCGGATGCACTAAACATGGGTCTAAGATAGAATGCCTGGACAGTCTAAGCGACCTGGGAGAGTGGAACTAGTATGTATCCCTGGTGCACACAAGGGCTTTCGGATCACATCCTCCATGAAGGGATACTCCCTGAACATAGATACAGGAGAAAAATCTTAGTCCCTACTCCAAATGACTTGAAAGATTTAGATTAGCCCTCCTGGAAGGCATCACCCTACATGTGGAGTGTGGAGAGGTAGGAGGGGAAGGGGGTCAGGAGGCATGAGAAAGTGGAAGAGAAAAAGATGAAGGGAGGGAAAGGCAACTGGCATCAATATATAAAATTAAAATAAAGGAATACTTATGTTTTTTTTAAAATTTACTTTTATTGTGCATTAAATATGTTTGATTTTTTGTGTTGTATTATCACTCCCTCTTTGCAATGATGCCTCCTTTATTGGTTTGGATGATATTTTGTCCTGTTTTGGAATCTCTTTATGAGGATTTTATTATTTGTTCACATATATTCATGAGTAAAATTGATCTCCAATTCTCTTTATATTTCCCACAACATAGGAAAGCCTTGCTGAGTAAGGTTTATGATCTCAATGTTATCAGGCAGAGTGGCTATGATCCATTGAATTATTGAAATTGGAATCCCCAAGTCTGTCAACCTGTTGCAATATCCAGATTGTTAAGGGCTATCCAGAAAGCCAAATTTCCACTGTACCCTGTTTCAGGTTAAAGGTATATGATGTAGTAACATCTGACATAAATTATGTATGAATATTTTTTTTAAAAAAGCCTGAATGCATGGATATCTGTGTACCTGTGGCATCATAAAATAAATTGGGTAAAGTTTCTTGTGTTTTTATATCATGGAATAAGTTGAGAAGTAACATTTCTAACTTTTCTTTGAAAGGCTGGCAAATTCCAATGTTAAAACAATGTTTCACTCAGATTTTATTTATTTATTTATTTAAATTCTTACTTATTTTTGGTTGTGAGGCTTGTAATGATTCGTTTTGTTTCACTATGCGTGATAGTTCTATATTCAAATTGTTCATGTGGAGTTGATTGAACTTTGGTAAGTGGTACCTATCAAGACATATATTCCCAATTTGGATGAAGTATTTTTAAAGTATTTCTAATGGTTCTGTTGTTTTCCTTGTTGATTATGTCTCCTTTTAATTTCTGATTTTATTAATGGTTATATTCTCTCTCTCTCTCTCTCTTAGTTTTGTCTGTATAGTTGATTTTCACACAAAAATCAAATATGTTTTTCATTCAATAATTGTATTTTTCTTTGTTTCTAATTTATTAATTTTAACTGTGATTCAATAGTTTCTTCCTGTTTAATCTTCTTGGGTATGTTTCCTCATCATGTGTTTGTGGCATATATATTAAGAATTGACATGTCATATCAGTGTTTGCCGTTGAATATGGATTGTTCTACCCCATCTCTTTCAATTAATTTTTGTTTTAACACTATTTTGGTAGATACAGAATTTGCTCAATAACCTTACTTGCAAAGACTAGTAAATATATCTTGGAAGTAAATGCTACAAGAAATGGAATCAGCTAGAGATGAGGAGGGTCAAAAGGGAGAGTAGTGTGGGAAGAAAACAAACAAGGAAAGCACATAATCACAAGTATATAAAGATACCACTAGGAAACCCAAAACTTTGTATTTAAACTAAAACTAAAATATGAAATTAATGGTCATTGAAGTAGATCATTGGATAGTGGCACTTTATTCCAAATTCCAGTGACACAAAATGTTTCCTTGATTGGTAAAGCATGGAAGATAGCACATGTGACCAGGCATGTGTTTGATCAAAAAAAAAAAAAAAAAAAAAAAAAAAAAAAAAAAAAGAAAAATGTAATTAAAACTACACAAGAAAAAAATTCTTTTAACTAAAAACATAAATTAGGATTAGGAGCTTTAGAGCTATATCAGAGGCAAAGAGTATTTACTGCTATTGCCAAATACCTGTGTTCACTTCCCAGTATCCATGCCTGGTGGCTTATAACCTCCTATAACTCCAACTCCATGTAATCAAGTGCTTTTTTATGGCTTCTGCAAGCAGTCACATGCATTGCATACATTCATACAGACCCAATTCACATAATGAAAGCAAATATATGTATTAAAATGTAATTAAAGAATAAACTCAACAAGGTATTATGGTACAATCATGCCAGATTTGGAAGGGTAATGGGAATAAAACCATTTCCAGGGCCCAGTCTAGAGGACCTGAGTAAAATATCTGAGATTCATGGTGGAGAGAATAGGCACCAAAAGTTGTTTTCTGGTCTACACACACACACACACACACACACACACACACACACACTGGGAATGTGAATACATCCAAAGCCTTGACTGATGCTTATTACACTGGGCATTTTGTGGAGAAATGGATAACCAGTCAGGAAAGAGAAAAAAAAATCCCAATATTATTGTGCATGACAGACACAATGCAAACATGTTTTCACTAGTAAAAAAATGCAAAAGAATTTCTTAGGGTAAGGCTTAAAGAGTAGAAAGAAAATTAAGACACATGACATATTTTATTTATCATTTCAAGGGATAAATAAAAACATATTTGCTGGAGTGGTCTTTTGTGTGCTTTTCCAGAATTTGTTTCACTGTGAATCCCAGGCTGTCCTGGAGATGATTTTGTAGACCCAACTACATTCAAACAGAAAGAATTCCCTCTGCCTCCTGAATGTTGAGATTAAAAGGCCTTTGTCACACACTTACAGCTAGTGTCCTTTATAACATTTTTATAACATTAATGTTCTGTAATTAACAAGGGAAATAATAGCACCCAGTAAACCATGTGCTACCTAATAGTAATAGTTATTTATTGGATTCACCCTCATCTTAGGCAACCTGGCCCTGTTCCTACTCCCAAAGACTCCTCTTCCTGCCTTGGTGGTTTCTCCTCAGCACCTGACTGTCACTCCACACATGTCCTCTCCAAGGCCTGTTTCTTCTTAGGGAACCTTTCCAGATCACAGGCCTCTCTAATGCTCAAGTTCTTTCCATGCCCTGGAGTCGATCTTCTCTGCTTTCCACAGATAACCTTCACTTCTCTCCTGGATCTGTTTTTCAGAGATGATCACTCTACACTGACATCTCAAAAGCTGTCAAAGTTGGAAGGCTAAGCCTTGCATTCATTAAGTGACTCCATAAGACAGTGCATGCAAAGGCCATGAGGAGCTGGGCCAATGGAACCCCCATGTCCCCAGTTAAAAGGGCCCCAACTGCAGAGCCTGGTTCTAAACTTCTTCCCTCCTCTTTATTAGCAAGCAACTACTGCCAATTTTCTCTCTCTTTCTATTTCTGCCCCCAATTGGTTGACATCTACCACTGCCTTCAATCCCTTTCCCAATAAACTCAGGTAGGTTTGTTGAGTTTGTTGGATCCAGTATCATCACTCAATGCTGCATCAAAGAATGATATTAACAATTAATAATAATAACAATAATAATAATAATCTGTAGAAGAACTAACTGTAAGTAGTGAATCTCTTTGGCTAGCAACATTGTTCAGGTTAGGAGCATTTATTCCTCTTCCAGAGGACTGGACTTCTGTTTCTAACACCCAAACCTGGTGTCTCAAAACCACCAGTAAAGAAAGCTCCTGGTGATGATGATTTCTCCTTATCTCCATGGACACTTGGATGTGTATGTACATATGTGTACATAATTCAGGGTAGCACACACACACACACACACACACACACACACACACACACACACACACACAGGGTTTCTCTTTGTAGTCCTTGATGTTCTTCAACTCAGAGATCTACCCGCTTCTATATCCAGAGTGCTGAGTTTACAGGCTTGAAACATCATTGCTTGGCTAAATTCTCTCTCTCTCTCTCTCTCTCTCTCTCTCTCTCTCTCTCTCTCTCCCTCTCCCTCTCTCCCTCTCTCTCTTTCTCTCTCTCTGTTGTTTTATTTTTTTGTTCAATTCATTGTTTTTGTTTTATTTTGTGTTGTTTTAGGTTTTTGATATAGGGTTTTGCTGTGGCTTTGGAACGGGTCCAGAAATTCCTGTGAAGACCAGGCCAGCTTTCAAACAGAAATCCAACTGCCTCTACCTCCCAAGTACTGGGATTCAAGGTGAGTGGCATCAATGCCTAGCTGTTGAATTCTTTCTTTTTTTTTTCAATTCGTTTGCTTTTCTGATGATTGAAAAGGAATTTGCCAATTAAGTACCTTCAATAAAGTTTCAGCGGGAAAGTGGTAAGTATCTTTGTCTAGACTGGAGGTCATTGTCACACTTCCTCTGTGATGCCTAGTTTAAAAACTTGGCCATCTGTGGGGTCTCATAGTTCCAGATTGAACTTCCTGTAACTCCAGGATTCAGAAAGCTAATGTGAGGAGACAGCCAGAGTTTGAGGCCAGTCTAAGCAACATAGAAAGACTCTGTCTCAAAAAAAAACAAAACTAAAATCAAAAACCAAAACCAAATACATGACAGGCACAGTGACACTTCAGTTTGAAAAAATGTAAAGTCAGGTCTTTGTATTTATTTATTTTTTCACAAAAGAAATGTTATTTTGATGGCAAAAACAAAATAATAATAACTCTGAATGGATGTGACCCCTAACTTTAGATGTTAAAAGCAGGACTGCTGGAAGGCACTGAAGTAACCGAACCTCTCCTTCTTTGGTAAATGGCCATCCCTGTGCACCAAAACCATAATAGAGCTGACTACACAGAATTTTATTCATAATGCTACCAGATCAAAATCCTTTCCTCAGAAACAGCCCACATGGAGAAGTATTCATAGGCCACAACGTGGTCAGGGAAGCTGCTGGACCACCACGGGCCTAACTGAATACAGAATATGGCAGCACATTCCAGTCTAGCCTCCTGCTGGAGGGCCTGCCAAAAAGAATTTCATTACTCCCCATCCCACCCTCCCACATACCCTCACTCACCTTGCTTCAGCTTCTCTGTTGATCCATGCTCCTCCCAGAATTCCCCACAGCACCACTCATAGAGCAGCAATCAATCCTCTGGCTCCTGTTCTGATACAAAACCAAGCCTGCAGCATGGCTCCAGGAAGTCTCCTCCAGACCTCAGACTAGAGGGTTGGCTCAATGTCCCTGATTGGCTAGTGAGGCTTGAGTGACAAGAGGAGTTCCCCAAGGGTTAGACTGTTCTTAAAGACACAGCAAGCCCAGCACCTTCTTTGGCCCTGGTTTCTACTCCAGACCTAGAAATTTTTGAGATCTGCACAAACAGGAACTTATTTTTTGTTTTGTTTTGTTTTGTTTTGAGAGAGAATTTCCCTGGGTGGTGCCTGTTCTCCTAGAACTTGCTCATTAAACTGAGCTGGTCAATTCCTTCCTAATTATTATTATTAATTTTGTTGTTGTTGCATTGTAGTAGATTTTTCTCATTACTTGTTTAATATAAATTAATTATTTGATTATTTGATTAATTCATTCATTTCTTTTGGTGTTTGAAACAGAGTTTCCCTGTGTGGTCCGGCTGTCCTGGAACTTACTCTGTAGACCAGAGTGTACTTACAGAAATCTACTTGCCTCTACTTCCTGAGTGCTGGAATCAAAGACAACACCCAACACAACATAGACAGACACAAATTTCAATGTCGCTTACCCATGTCACCAATAAACAGTCCAGCTCACTTCCTGCAGTGCACAGGTTCTATCTCTCTTTCGTCCTCCAAACAATGTGCAGAGCTTGCTCAGACCATTACACAATACAGACTGAAATGATTCTCTTATTAAACAGATGGAAGGCTTCCCAGAATATTAAAGGTATAGAGAAATTTTTTAGGACACAAGTGATGTTTGCTCTGTGCTGTCTTATTGAGGTCTGGAGACCTGACGGGACTTCTTACCTCATTGTCACAGGCCTCTCGGATAACCATGAGAGAAAGGCAGGAGCCATATTACAAACAAGATGATATATCTTTCTCCTCACAGATGCCAGTGATATAGGTCTATTGTATTGGAGTTTTATTCCTGATATTTGAGTCAAATTCTTGACATATGAAGAATAATAAAAAGTGTAATCTGCAAGGTAAGCTGAATACTCAAAGACAATGGTGCTGGGAAGAACACCTTTATCTATGAGTATTAGGCTGAACCAGCACAGGTTCCTCAGTAGGAAGATGAGGAAACAGCTGCATTATTCAATGTTCTCTGTTTGAACAGGATTGGTAGAACATATCTCTCTGTGTCTGTAGAAAGTGGGTTTATTGGAATGTCTCACAGGCTGTGGAATAGCTAGTATATCAGTCATGATGACCAATGGAAATTTGAAGAATTTGGTATGTGTTTGGTTTATGGGTGTGGGTGTCTCAGCTGGTCTTCAGTGCACATGAGTATGTCAAAGAAATAGGCTTTAAAGCTATAAAGTGATAAACTCAGCAGGATCCACACGCCATTAAATTTGTGGGGTCCATAAAGGTTTTCTCCTTTAGGGTGGTGTTGTGGTATTTTGTTTTGCTTTAGCAAATAAAGCCTGCCAGGTGGTGGTGGCATATGCCTTTAATTCCAGTGCTTGAGAGGCAGAAGCTGGGAAACCCTGTCTGAAAATAACACCAAACAAAAAGAATACACAAATCTAAACAAATAAACAAACAACAACAAAAAAAATTGCTTTAAGAAGAGAGTGTGGAGCTAGGCTGTAGGTAGCCATAAAGGACAGGCCATGGTGGAGCACACCTTTAATCCCAGCATTTGGGAGACATAATGAGGTGGTATCTGTAATTTCATGGTCGCCCCAAGCTACATCAGATTGACCCAGTCTAAAAGAGAAAGAGAGACAGGTGATGGCTCATTCCTTTATCCCTGTACTTGGGAGGTAGATATGGCTGGGAGGAGAAATATAAAGTGGAAGAAGACAGAAGTTTGTTACATTCTAATGGAAGACTCGTAGGATCAGAATTGCCCACCCCTTGGGTCTGAGGATTCAGTAGAAGTAAGACCTAGGGGTGGGCTGCTCTGCTACTCTGATTTTTCATCATTAATCACATATCTGAATTCAGGTTTTAACTATTAAGACCAAGTACAATTAGCTTTACAATTTCCAGTGTAGTGTGTCAAAGCTAAATTGTGGGGTCAATACTAGAATTGATGGTAATAGAATTGGTGTAATAAATATTTATCAATTTTCCAAGTTTATTAATATCTATTATATTGTTGAGCATGAGAGAAAATTGTTTGTATGAGTATACATGTTATGGGATGTAATTAATTATGTGAAGTCATGTGTCAGTATCTGACCTCTGTTCATCCCCCAAAAGATGTACTGAGTCTCTTGCCAAGATACACAACATGTTTTATCTGATGAGACAAACACTTCCACAGATTAGCAATAAAACAAAAATAAAGAACTAAATAATGGTCTTTTGGAGCATGAAGCATCAGAATTAAGACCCTATACATGGTAAGTTTGCAACATGAAATGAATACAACCCTATGACAATGAACAACAATTTATAACAACATGCTGATTACAAAGGCACATTAACAATTATTTTCGGAAATACTCGGAAAGTTCAATGTAATTATGAAAACATCTATGATAGCATCCCATCACTCACCATGTTGTGGCTTCTGTACTCAACCATGTTCCAATCACAATTTACTACAGTAGCACTCCCACAAAAGCAATCAGTCCACGGGCACTAGTTCTGCTTAAAACCAAACCTGCATCAAGAACAAAAGCCTACAGTATGGCTATAGGAAGTTTCCTGAAATGCCTGTGACTCGCAGGTCGGCCTGATGTTGCTGATTGGCTAGTAAGGCTTGATCAACAAGATCACTTCCTTAAGGGTTAAAGTGTGCTTAAAGACACACCACGGGTACCTTGGGTCTGGCTTCTACTCAAGATCCAGACCTTATAGACAACTGTAGAGACACAAATCTCAATGTCACTTACCCCTGTCTAAAATAGACAACCCACTCTCTTCAAGCAGTGTGAAAGATCATCCCCTCCTTCCTCAAAAAATGTGCAGATGTTGCAGATAAAATTACAAAATGCAGATGGGAATGAATATTTTAGTCAACAGAGGGAAGGGTGCCTAGAATATTAAAAAAATGAGAGAGATTTTACCTCATATGGCAAAAAAAAAAAAAAAAAAAAAAAAAAAAAAGATGTTGTTCTGGGCTTTTTGCTGAGGTCAAGGAAACTGGGTGAACATTTTATCTAGTACTCACAGACAATTTAGAAACCATGAGAGAAGGGAAGGAACAATATCAGAAAGAAGATAATATAACTTTCTCCTGTCAGATGCGTCGGTGATAGCTCCAATGCATTTGGAGTTTTATTCCTGAAATTCTTGAAAAATGAATAATAATAAAAACTGTTGTCTTCAGGGTAATTTGAATACTCTGAGAGAATTGGGCTGGGAAGTTTGCTTCTACAAGCACTGTGGTGACCGAGCAGAGCTTCCTCAGGGTACAGTGAGAAAATAGCTGCATTATTCAATGTTCTCTTCTTGAACAGGACTGTTGTCAGGTTTCTAAATCAGTGGATCCATCATCCAGCCTTGAGAATGCAGAAAGACTTATTTTCTTGTTTGAGATCTGGTTCCTGTTTTCTTTACTTTTTTCCCCCCTGCTTTTCTGAAGTCCCAGTGACAACCATGAAATAAGTGGTTTCAGTACATCTGACATCAGTGGGAAACTACAGAATATCTCATTTTCTGTGCCAAAATCTCTCTCATTAGTAGTTAAGACAGGGAATAATCACATCATGTGATTGTGTAGTGGCCTGTGAAAGCTAGAGAGCCACCTTGTTTTCAGGAGAAAGGAGTGGGTGCAGGAAGAGCAGTATTATTGAAGTCAAAGCCAGTGAAGTAGAAATGTGTATCTCTGCTGACCTAGAAATGGTTTTTGTCTGGGTTGGAAGTCCAGGTCAGGAATCATTGTGATGTGTCTTTAAGAAGGTGATCTTGTTACTCAGTCATCACTAGCCAACCAGACCCTCCTCAAGATCGGTCAATAATAAAAGGTACAGGGACCTTCTTAGTGCCAGATTCAGGCTTTTCTCTAAAGGAGAGCTGGCACCTTTATTGTGTGTGTGGTGTTCTTCAATTATTGCTGCAGTAAGTTAAATGGAGAGCTTGGGCGAGCTCAGTAATCACATTGTGAGTGAGGGGTCGCTGTCCCCAGGATGGAGGAGTGCATTGTGTAGTATATGAATCATGTGTTGGGTCCTCCCAACATCTGAGTGGGAACATGAAGACAGATTATACTTCTTGTGGGTTTTCATGAGATACGTGAATCTCCCTGGACTCAATGACTAAACTTTGTGGGTTGATTCTCTTCAGAGTATTGGGAGCAGGGAGCCCTGTGTAAAAACATCTTTTTAGTCAACTTCAATGAGCTTTTTGTGCATCCTTGGAAAGACTACATTTCTTGGAGACATTTAACAATGTATATTTTACTTTATGTGATTGAAAAATTAAAAATTAGGGTTAATGGCAAGAAGGATAAACTACAAAGAACAAGAATCTCTTCTAGTGGATAACTTCCTGATTTCAGAGTAGAGACCCCACATGTTATTTTCATGAGATACAGGAAAAAATAAAGAAAAAGAAAACCTTGCAGGTGTGCTAATCAATCTTGATGCCCTTGCAAACAAACTTTGTACTCTATGAAATGCTGTAACCTTGAAAACCCTATGAGCTGAGACTAGTGGTGTCAAGCCTCCATTTCACTTTTGTTGCTAGGTAACTTAGCCTTCCAATAGAGTGAACTCCCAGACTGTTTTGTTCTTCCCAATTAAAACCTTTTGCTTTCACATTTGGGAATAACTTCATTGGACTTGAGGAAACCCAGGAGGTACAAAGTTTGTGGGCTCATCCCAGATTTCCTCCAACCACCCAGGACCTTTAACCCTGAAAGACTGAAATAGACAAAGTAAAGACAACAAAAACCGAAGGAATGCTGGAAATAGAAAAACTGCGCAAATGATTGTGAACTACAGACACAACATGACCAACAGAGAAAAGAGAGAATCTCAGGCATGGAAGATAAACTAGAGGAAATACATTTATCTACCAAAGAAAATCATAAATCCAACAAATCCTTAACACAAAACATCCAAGAAATCTGGGACACCATGAAAAGGCCAAACCTAGGAATAATAGGCAGCGAGGAAGGTGAGGAAGACCAGCTTAAACGTGTCAAAAACATACTAAACAAAATCATCGAGGACAACTTTCCCAATCTGAAGAATGACACGCAAATGAAAGTACAAGAAGTATACTGAAGACCAATTAGGCTGGACCAAAGGAAAAAAAAACCCTAGAAATATAATAAGGAAAACACCTAAAGCACAGAATAAAGAATACTAAGTGCAGCAAAGGAGAAAGGACAGGTAACATATAAAGGCAAACCGATCAAAATTACAAATGACTTTTCCATGGAATCCCTCAAGGCCAAAAAAGTCCTGGATAGATGTTCTACAAATACTAAGAGTCCACAGATGCTAGCCAAGGCTACTATACCCAGCAAAACACTCAATCATTATAGATGGAGAAAACAAGATATTTAATGACAAAGACAGATTTTTCTCCAATACTTACCTACAAATCCAACACTACAGAAAGATTTGGAAGGAAAACTCCAACCCACGGAAGTTAACTACGCACACAAAATGTAGGCAAATGATAATCTCCCTACACAAGAAAGCAAGGGTAATGGAGGTCTAATATATTCACAATAGCACTGCCAAAATCAAATCTAAAACAAACAAGCATCACTAATCAATGGCCTTTTCTCACCCCCAATATTAATGGTCTTAACTCACCTATAAAAAGACACAGGCTAACATAATGGATACAAAGAAAGAATGCATCCTTCTGCTACATACAAGAAACACATCTAAGTTTCAAAGATAGACATTACTTCAGGGTAAAAGGTTGGGGAATATCTTCCAATCAAATATACACAAGAAGCAAGCAGGCATGGCTATCCTAATATCTAACAAGATAGACTTCAAACCAAAATTAATCAAAAGAGATGAAGATGCTCATTCAGTATTCATTGCAGGAGAAATCCGTCATCACAAAGTCTCAATTCTGAAAATTTATGCCCGAAATACAAAGGAACCCAGAGTAAACCAACTGCCAACATCAAAATGAAAGGAGAGAAGCTTAAGGTGATTCCTCTAAAATCATGAGCAAGACAAGTCTGCACTCTCTCTCAATATCTCTTCAATATTGTACGTGAAATTCTAGCTAAAGCTATAAGACAAGAAAAGGAGATAAAAGGGATCCATATTGGAAAGGAAGAAGTCCAACTATCACTATTTGAAGATGATATGATAGCTTAATATAGCTTAATAAGCAACCCAATAAAATCTACCAAGGAACTCCTATAGCTGATAAACATCTTCAGCAAGCTAGCAGGGTACAAGATAAACTCAAAATAATCAGTAGCCCTACTTTTTTCAGAGAACAATGAAATTGAGAAGGAAATCAGAGAAACATAACACTTTACAATAGCCAGAAACAACATAAAGTATCTTGGAGGAATACTTCGCAAACAAACAAAAAACTCATATAATAAAAATTTGTGGCTCTAAAGAAAGAAATTAAAGAAGAAACCAGAATATGGAAAGATCTCCCATGCTCTTGAATAGGTAGGATAAATATAGTAAAAATGTCAATCTTGCCAAAAGCAATCTAGAGATTCAATGCAATCTTCATTAAAAACCCACCATAATTCATCACTGAACTTGAAATGATAATAATCAACTTTTTATGGAAAAACAAAATACCCAGCATAGCCAAAACAGCCCTGTACAATAAAAGAATTTCAAAGGCATCACCATCGCTGACTTTAAGATCTACTACAGAGCTATACTCCTGAAAACAGCCTGGAATTGCCACAAAAACAAAACAAAAAAAAAAAAAAAAACAAAAAACAAAAACATAAAACAAAAAAAGAACAGGTAGAACATGGAATGGATTTCAAAAACCTGATAAAAACCCACATACGTATGAACACCTGATTTTCTACAAAACATATAAAACAATACAATGGGATGAGGAAATCATCTTCAACAAATGGTGCTGGCACATTTGGATGATGATGTTTAGAATACTGCAGGTAGACAAGTCTGTAGTCATACACAAAACTATGGTCCAAATGGATCAAAGACCTCAACATCAATCCAACCTCACTGAACCTCTTAGAAGAGAAAGTAGGAGGTACCCTTGAACAAATTGTTATAGGAGACCATTTCCTGAACATAACTCCAGGGGCACAGACACTGAGAGCAACATTAATAAATGGGACCTCTTCAAACTTAGAAGGTTCTGTAAGGCAAAGGACACAGTGGAAAGACAAAATGGCAGCCCACAGACTGGGAAAATATTTTATGTTAGGAGTAAGGTTTTTCTGCCCGCCACGGGTCTGGTCCTGCCATCAACGCCAGCACCAATTAACACACCGAAACTCTATATTTGACATAATGCTATTGGCCTGGTACTAATTTCTTATCTGCTAGCTCTGTCTTAAGTATTAACCCATTTCTGGTGATCTATGTATGTTCATGTGGTCTTCTTACTGAGGAGCATACCGGCATTCTGTTTCTTCCAGACTCTTCATGCTGAATCCTCCTTCCAACTTCCTCTTTCCTCCTTGTCTCTTAGTCCTTCTTGTCTTCCTTTCCTATTGGCCAACATTTACAGAATGGCATCTCCCATCAATTTTCACCAATAGTACATCAGACAATGGGCTGATCTCCAAAATATACAAACAACTCAAAAAACTAATCAAGAAAACACCAAACAGCCCTATTAAAAAATGGGGTATAGACCAGCAGAGGAACTAGGTTACAAGGTGTATTCTAAGAGATTCATATAAAGTCCCTCACAGAACCAGGAAGGGACAAGTCCCCCAGAGCTCAGGGGAAGTGGGGGGGCAGCGAATGGAGAGAGTAGTAGGAGAAAACGAGGGGGAGGAAAGGAAAACCTGTGCGACCAGGAAGATTGAACCTTGTTAGGAATAGAAGACAGGAAAGAGAGACACAAAGAGAGAGAGAGAACATAATAGAGGGAGCCAATATTCGTTTGAAGATAAAATTGAACACAAAGAAAGGTCTAGAGAACTACAAGACTCCACCCAACTAACAATTTGAGCTTCCTTGGAAAGGCTAACATAAATGCCCTTCCCAGAGGGTGAGGGAGAGTGAGATCAACAACTAACTTATCCATGGAGGCCTCAATTAATGCCTGTTGGAAACAGGAGCAAATACCCATACATAAAAACTAAGTCGAAGTAGAACCCAGATGCATGTTGAGAGGACAAGACCAGGTGGCAGAAACACATAGAGACAGCTTACCTGAACAAGGAGCAGCTAACGGGCCACCAGACCAATAGCTGGGAAGCCAGCATGGCTGCCCTGAATATGGGTCTCAGCCAGAAAGACTGAGCAGTCTAAGGAACCACAGACAGCGGAGCCAGGATGTATGCCTGGGACACAAAAGGACTTTGGAAACACATTCCCCATGGAGGGATAACTGCCTTAATCTAGAGACAGGAGAGAAGCACTAGTCCCTACTTCACATGAACTGTCAGCTCTACATGACCCCAACTGGATGGCATTCACCTACATATGGAATTGGGGTGGGGGGATGGGAGGGTAGGGTGGTTAGAATGCATGTGAGAAGGCAGTGAGGGTTAAACTGAGGGAAGGAGGGAGGAGGAAGAAAGGGAGGGAGAGGGAACTGGGATTGACATGTAAAATAATAAATTAAATTAAGAAAATTGCTTTGACTCCAAAATTAAGTTCAAGGACATGTTACTGGGGAAAAGGATTTCTATTATTGTTTTCACAGAAAATCAAAAGATGTTAATTCCTTCCAGACTTATGTGTTTGATCAAGCCAGACCACCTGAAAGAGAATACCAGGTGATCCTACATTCAAAACAGGTGGACAAAGCAGCCTTGCAGACTACAGCCAGGATTTCTGAATCTTCTTCGAATCCGCCATGACAGCACCTCTTACCAGCAGGAAGTAGTTTGATAAGAACAACACCCAAATCCCCAAATATTGTCTATAAATGTTTGTTATTATTTAAATGGGCTTGGTTATATAAAATGAAAAAAAAAAAAAGAATAGAAGCGTTGATTGAAAAAAAAAAACTTTATAAAATCAAAAAATAAAAATGGGGTACAGAACAGAAGAAATAATTCTAAATAGAGGAAACCAAAAAAAGCTGAAATGCACTTACGAAAATGTTCACCATCTTTAGCTATTAGGGAAATGCAAATCAAAACAACTTTGAGATACCATCTTACTCCTGCCAGGATGGCTAAAATTAGAAACACCAATGACAACTTATACCAAAGAAGATGTGGAGAAAGGGAATATTCCTCCACTGCTGGTGGGAGTGCAAACTTGTACAGCCATTTTGGAGATAAGTATGGAGGTTCCTCAGGAAATTGGGAATTAGTTTACCACGGGACCCAGCAATCCCCCCTTTGACATATACCCAAATGATCCATATCCCAGCAACAAAGACATCTGCTCAACTATGTTGATAGCAGCATTATTTGTAATAGCAAGTCACTGGAAACAACCTAGATGATCCTCAATTGAAGAATGGATAAGAAGATAGGATAAGGATAGGAAAGAAATTGTGACTAGGAAGATTAAGTCAGGGTAGGAATACGAGACAGAAGAGAGACAGAGAGATAGATAGGTAGAGAGAGACTGAGAGTGAGTGAAAGAGAGAGAGGGAGACAGAAAGAGAGAGATAGAGAATAAAAGAGAGAGCCAGTACAGGTTTGAAGAGAAAAGTGAATCTAAAGAAAGGTCTAGAGACCTACAAGACTGTTGCCAACTAACAATTTGAGCAACTGTGACAAAGCTACCATAAATGCCCTTCCTGGATAGTGAGATCAACAACTAACTTATTCACCATCATGGAGCCCTTCTATAGTGCTATTGGAAACAGAAGCAAACACCCAATCCTAAACACTGAGTTTAACTAGAATCCAGATGCAGATGGACAGAACAAGACCAGGTTGTAGAAACACACAGAGACAGCTGACCTGAACAAGGAGCAAAGAACAGGCACCCAGACTGATAGCTTGGGATGCAGCATGGTACTGACTCAGTCTTCTCTAAATATGGGTCTCAGCCAGAAGGACTGAGTAGTCCTAGGGTCTGCAGACAGTGGAACCATGATGTGTTCCTCATGCACAAAAGGTCATTGCAGACACATCCCCCATGGAGGGTACTCCCTTAACCTAGAAACAGCAGAGAAGCTCTAGTCCCTACTTCAAATGACTTGAGAGATCTACATGACTACACCTGGATGGCATTGTCATACATGTGGAATTGGGTTGGGAGCTGGGAGCGGAGGGTTGTAACGGTGCATGTGAGGGGGAATAGCATGTAAATGGGTGGGAGGAAGGGAGGGAGGGAGGGAGCGGGAAATGGGATCGACATGTGAAATAAAAAAATAAATAAGTAAATTCAAAAATAAAATAAAATAAATACTCCCAGGCCAGAATCTTACAAGCTGCTGGTAAACAGCACCAGGCTCCTCCTGGTACAGAAGTCCTAAGCCATGCTCATCCAGGATCCATGCTGGGTTGTTGAAGGCATAGGTGCATTGGGCCACCTGATGGGCAGTCAGAGAGGAGAGGAGTTCTGAATCCCTAGCGGCTAATGACAGAACCAGCCCCTGGCCCAGCTTCTCCTCTCCTCAGGTGGCAGTGACTGCGACCATAGGGAAAGGGGTGAGGGTGAGAGTGGGGAGGAGGAGGATGAGGGGTGTTGGGGAGAACAACTTTGGTAAATATTTTTGTGTCAACTAAAAAAAATAAAAATAACAAAATATATGGTAATTAGAAGTGATGGCTATGTGCAGACTTGTTACAATCAGTCTGAAGCAAGGAAGACAAAATAAGATAACAGTGGTCTAGTAGACAGGTCAAGTGGACTGCAGATTTATAGGTCAATGCAATTCATCAAAGCAGAACAGAGAACATCAGAAGGAACTTTCAGGTGTTACGAGTATGATTCCATTTCTCTGGGCAATAAAAGGTAGAACAGGAAAAGGATTGGCAAGATCCAGAAGAGTGGAAAAGAGATAAAAATAAAATTATAATACTGAAAGATAACATAAAAGAAGATCTGGTGTAACCCACAAAATCCATAAAAGGAGCTAACAATTAAGAAAGCAGAGAGGCTCAGGGGAAAGCACCAATGTAAGAAGGTAGAGTCAGGAATTAAATAAATAAATAAGATTTCACTTCAGGCATGCATATCTGGGTAAGAGTCACTGATAAGAAAAAAGAAAAAGAGGAAAGGAGAGACATTTCTATGCTAGGGATGTCTGAGAAAATCGAGAGAGACTAAAGGTAATGTAAAAAGTTATGGAGGTTCAAAGAAAAGTCGTCAAATGTCGAGAAAGATTTAAACTGTTTGCTGTGGGCTCTCATATCTACAAATATAAATTTAAGTTTAGTAATATGAGTTAAAATTTTTGACCATACCAGGTTAATGGTTTAAAAGTTCTGTTTATTTCTCTCAAGAAAAATATATGTATTTGCTAAAAAGTTCTATCAGTGTTTCCTGTTAGAAACCTGTTTGTTGCAAGAATAGAGCTAAAACAAAAATGGTTTAAACATTTTTGCTGTTTAATGATAACAGACCCCAGCTCAAAATTTACCTCTGAGCACTGATCATTAAATTCAGATTATCAGAAAATCAGATGTCCTTTTAATGTAGATGACATTAATTCTGTTTTATGTTGAAAGCTGTTAAAAATTGAAACTAGTTAAAAAGTTGCAATTATTAACACTGGAAATTAACATAAACTTAACAGGCACCAAGGTGACAATGGGTTTAAAGACATAAAGGGTGCTAAAATTATTTGATATTATATGAAGTCAGTATAGGATGTTTAATTGTTTTATCAAACAGTTTTTTATATGTTTAAATTCAGAAGGTTACATTATACTTGTGCTTTATTACATTGTTAATATTTGTATTTAAATTAAAGGGCTAAAATTTAAGATCATAGCCATACACTGAATATACTAACCAAAAGTTGAGAAGCTCATTTTTTTTATGATACAGATGGCAATCCATCCTTGTTTTTGCTAAATTTGGTAAGCATAAGTTATTTAGATAAACTGAATCACATAGCTCTTTTATGTTTTCCTAAAAGGAGTTTCAAATTAAAATCAGTATTTTTAAAGCTAAAACTGACAATGCAAAGTTCTAGTTTTATAAAATCTGGTATCTATTATAAAATGTTAAGAAACACAAGTGACCAGCCATCCTTATAGATTAACTTTTGGTTATAGTCAAACTAAGTATTAATGATTAATAACAGGAATAAACCTCACTCTGTCTCCTATACATATTCTAAAAGTTTAAGCTGAAATCGAGTAACTGAAAACCAAGTTGTCTATTAAGACCTACCTAGAAATACTTGTAATACTACACAGATCTGTGGAATAAGACATTTAAATATTAACTAAAAAAACTGTACTAATTTCAGACAAAGAATCACAAAA
Organism: Phodopus roborovskii; assembly: GCF_943737965.1. Classification (NCBI taxonomy): domain Eukaryota; kingdom Metazoa; phylum Chordata; class Mammalia; order Rodentia; family Cricetidae; genus Phodopus; species Phodopus roborovskii. The sequence goes on from NW_026125568.1 coordinate 94,496, forward strand.
CCTAACAATGACCAAAGAAAGGTCTCTAAAGAACATTGTGGGGCAGCATGGATTGTGATGACACTGACCAGGGAGCAAGATGCTGAAACACAATACCTGCAGCACGATAGGACCCAGCTCGGACTGTGTAGAGGCTGCAGGGTACTGGAAAATTGTCTGCACCTTTGACTGGACAAAATAAGTTCAGACTTTTCCAATTCCAGGCTCCACAGTGGGGGGAAAAACACCTCTCACATTATGTACTTGGTGAAAAATTTCTCCCCTCAATGCCATAGAAAAGTGGATATGGCTAAGAATATAAGGAATGGTCCCTGTGATTTTTTTAATAGATTCAAAAGTAACATATACTTTATCCTTCTCAGATCTTTAATTCTATTGATGACTTGGCTAACAAAACTTTGTGAGCTTGGCAATAAAGGCAGACTTGATATGGCTCCTAAATAAGAATTTAAAAATATAAAGATATATAAGTCTTTTTTGAACATTTAATTATTAATTATGCATACAGTGTTCTGCCTGCTTACAAGTCTGCACACCCAAAGAGGATACCACATCACATTATAAATGTTTGTGAGCCATAATGTAGTTGCTGGGGATTGAACTCAGGACTTCTACAAGAGCAGCCAGTGATCTTAACCTTCTGCCACATCTCTCTAGCCCAAGACATATACTTCTGCTGTGCTTAAATTACAGCCACAGGGAGTAGACTGGATATATTGGAAGAGCTGCTAACCATGACATGGTGAATGAGGGGCTACTGTTCCCAGTTGGGGAGGGGCAGATCCTGACATTCCTGAACCAATTTGAATCTGAATGGGAAACTGCAGCCAGTTTCACTGTCCTGTGATGTATCACAAGGTCCTTGCAATTTGCTGTGCCCAAGTGTAGGCCTCTGAATCACTTCACTCTGTGGGATGAATGTGCTCAGAGCATTGGGAGCAGGGAACTGTGCGTAGAAACATGTCTCTACTCAACATCAATCTGTTTCAGTTGCATCCATGGAAAGGTTTCCAACCTTGGAGAGGCCTCATTTCTTTAGTATCTTCAAGATATTTAGCACTTTGCATTTTACATTTATTTGTTGATATGCATTACTGTGGCTGTTGTAAAAGGCTTCCCTTTTGTTCAGTGTACTCTACTTACATGCCATGATGTAGATAAGTAAAATTGTTTGTATAAGTGATTTACCAAATGTTGGAAATAAATAGTAAGTCTCACAAGGTATATTTTAGCTTACAGACGACTGCCTCTAAGACACTCCAAAGACAATTGTATAATAACCAGTTCTGCTAGAAATCAGGATGGTAGAATACACATTTATTCAAGAGGATTGTCTAGACATTTGGGTCCAAACTGTTACAAATGAGTCAGCTTTGATTTATAATCTGCTACTATGCCCATTGTTCTATGAAAAACAGGCCTCTAACAAGGTGCTCAAGGAGGCATTACACTGTCAAAAGCAACCTTAAAGCCAGTTGTGCCATGAAGTTACAGTGTTCTTCTTGAGACAAGCATTGCTATTCCAGGTGGGCAATGGGACACCAGGTGAAAACTATTTGAGAATCAAATCATTGCCATTTTAAGGACTTGCCCTATCATGCAGTTCATCACATGGCTTTCGTTTAGGCACTCAGTCAGGGAGGAGGAACATTCTTGGGAGGCTTCCCTAAGGGCCTAATATATTGACAAGAAAGCAGAGCTTTCTCTAAAACCAGGAGTGTGTTTGGTAGAGCTGGTAATGGTCTGCAGACACAGCTTTCATGGAGGGTTTGCTTCAGATCCAGAGAACCTAAGCTTTCCAACCATGTAGAGCTGTCATTATTGATCGAAATGCCATCTTGGGCTTAGTCAGTAATGTTCTTGAGATAGCCTGTGTTTGTCTTGTATAGTGTTATTTGAGTAGCTGCCTCCAGAATTTGTCCCATGGTCTGATGCTTCCTACTACTACAAAGAAGTCCCCTATTTTCTTCCAATCCTCCTATCCCCCCATGGAGAAGTATACAAGTTGCTATTCTGAAGAAGCTTAAATCCCTGCACTCTGAAGGCAGAGGTTGGCAGATCATAATGAGTTCAAGATGAGGTCAATGGTGTATTTAAGAAATTACTCTAGGATGTTTCTTTGCCATATAATCCTTCCATATATCTCAGTGCCTACAACTACAAGTTCCCAGTCTCTCTTTAATTTGTTCAAAGTGTAACTTGGACCATGGACCCAAAAGACACTTAAGGATGATTGTGTATATGGAATGCGAATGTATCTAATATGGGTCTACTTTGAGCATTACCTAGAGATGTATGCATGCCATCATTAAAGAGATTTTTCTTTATTAATCTCACAAGTGTGTGAAGGGATTTATCCCTAGGAAGGGAGAACAGCTGCATTTTGATCTTGTTAGAAAATAATGTTGCTGAGTCAAACTCTCCATGTTGAATCAATTGGCTTTGACACAAGTCTGTTACTCTCCAAAACAATGAACATCTGTGCTATATATTACATCTCCAAAATTCTTAGGTATCTATTCCACATAAAAGACTTAAAATTTTCCACTTTCCATCATGAAGTCATACACAATGTGGTCATAGGAAAACAATTCACTTGTAGACCAATTTTTTTTCTGCCTCCAGGCAAGAGTAGGAGGCATGGTTTATTGTGTACACTGTAGGAAAAAAAATTGAGAAAAAATTCAGGTGATTTAGTAAACTTTATGAGAAAGGACCAGACTGTGATAGGGGTAGTGATTCTGTAATTTCTCAGCAAGTTTTCATCCCTGTCATGTGTATGAATACAGATTAGTTTGGGTGCACAGTTTTGGAAGGTTATTTTGAGGCAATTAATATTTAATTGGCAACGAGGAAACTGTCATGTGTCCATTCCTGCTTGACACAGTTATGTCCGGTCAGAGGTTTGAGAAACAGATCATTGACTGTAAATGTATGTGTCAGGTTACAGTTCTCAGACAATATCTACATATGGGCATCATCAATCTATCTATTTGTTTCTTTGAGACAGGGTCTGTGTAGTTTTGGAGCTGGTCCTGGAACTCTGTAGACGAGGCTGGCCTTGAACTCATAGAGATCTGGCTTGGCACGGTGCTAACTGCACCTTGCCCAAACCACATTCTATGACACCTCAAGGAACAGGATGGCAGCTAAGAAAAGTTCTTCACCCACACCTCCTGAGTGTGAGCCCATGGACTCCTTTTTCTTCCCACCCCACATCAATCCTAGCCAGCACAATTAGCGAGAATCAAAACAACACCCATATACCCAGGGACTCTGGGTTGTTTAGGTAGAAGCTCTATAGGCTTTTATATATATGCTAAAAATTTGAAATATTTGGTAACCTTCCCAAAGCCGCCCTCATTGGACTGTGTCTCTTGTGCACACCTGGTCCTGTCACTCAGGTTTTACTAACCAATCAGAGCCTCTAGCACACCCACCAGTCAGAGGGAAAATTTCCAGGCTTTATTCTCAGATCATCTCCTGAGGAAGTCAGAATCTGTCTCATATAATGATTCTTTGTTTCTGATCAGAAGGTTGAGAAGTGTGTGTTGTGCTCTCCCTCTCTTCCTCCCTCTTTCTCTCCCCCTCACCTCTTCTTGTGTTGCAGAATTGTCAGATAAGAAAGTATATTTTCTTGAGTAGGACACTTTCCACATTTCTATATTTTCATCTGTGTAAGTTGTTTCCCAAGAAAACACACAATTATCATTTCTCTTGTTTCTAGTGAACTTATTAATACCCCATCTTCAAATGAAATAATATAGTTCACTGAAACTAAAGACAAGTATGATATCTAAATTATTCACCAAATTGTTTATATGAGATGTATTTTCTTTACTGTAAGTTGCTCCCTATTACCTGTTATCAAGATAATATGAAAGGATGTGAAATATGTACAGCATAGAGAATGGAAAAGCAAAATCATGACAAGCTCATTGCGAGGACGTATGTCTGATGTTTGAGAATGTTCTGGAGTTCCTGATCAAGGAATACTCAAGGGTCTAACCATCTTGGGAACAAACAATCACAGTCACAAACCAACACACTGACATCACATGATTAAAATTAAATCAAATCTGTAATCACAGTTTTCCACACATGAATATTTTCTCTTGTGAGCACTCTTACTTGACCCACATGCCAAGGAACTTATTCAAACAACAATATTCCTTCATCATGAACTGGTACATGTAAAAGAATGCAATCATGTAGGATTTGATTTAGAAAAATGAATTCATCTGAACAAGATTTTCTACCTTGTGGGTGTGAATTGTCTCCTGTGATTTCATTATTTATTTATTTATTTAAAACAATGGTGATATCATTTTATTATCTCTCTAGGGTTGAATTAAGAAAATTATCTCATCATTCATTTTTGTTCAAATCTATGATTAAAAACTCAATGATCTCTTCAGTTTTGAGCAATCTCGTAGGAGTCATGAATAAAACACCATCTACTTGTTTCATTTTTATTCATTTAATTATGAAAATCTGTCATTATTTATTCAGTGATCACTGGAGCTTTGAGCCTATTTATGGGAGTCAGTCTTGCAAGACCATCACATCATCTAATACTACACTTACTTATTTAACTGTAAAATTAGGAAATTAAATAATAATTCATCATTTAATTAACTTATTTAAAGTAAAGGTGATGTTATGGACCATAAGTCCCTTTTGGAATCAGATTATTGTAGTTGAAGATGTAACATCATCTCATCACTTGATTATTTAGCTACTGAAATAGATCATTACATCAGCCATAGATTCATGAGTTTGGTGCCATCTTGTCAGAGTTAATATAAAGTGCCAACTAATTAATTATCAATTTAAGTTTTTAAATAAATCATTATTACAGTAAGACAATGGTCTGACTTCTGCATGTGGGAGTTAAGTATGCACCACCATGTCATTAATCAATTATTTTTCATAACATATTAATTATTTAAATCCGTGAAGATGTTGTCCTTCATGACTCAAGTCTGGCCATTCCTCCCTGGGAGTTAATCGTGTGGCATTATTTAATGATGTAAGTGTTACTTCCTTGAGTGGGAGTCAAGTGAGAGTCAATTGTGTCGCGTATGGCAGACCGTTTCATCCTCTGATTATGTTGTTATTCGATTATTAAAATAGGACATTAGATAATCCATAACCAGTAGATTGTGTTTCTACGATGTGGGAGGCAATTATTATAGTCCATTTAAGTATCAATTATGTAGCTAAAATATTTAAATTAATCATGTCAGCATTGTTCACAAGTCTGGTTTGTAGCCACCATGATGTTACATGAACTCATTATTTGATTATTTAATTGTATAAAACAATGATTATATCATACATGACACCTGGGATTTTGTGCCAAAGATCATCTAATTACATAATTAAAGTATTTAAATTAACAATTCATGTTAATACCCAAGATAATGTAAATATTTTATAGTTATGTCAACCAAAATTCCTCCATTCCATGAAGAGACCCGTAAAGCTCCCTCTTGTGGCGTTAATGTGCAGTATCATCACATTTTATGATTCATTGTTTCAATTGATGATGATGACATCCTTCATGACTGGAGTCTTGAAATGCTTCGCTGCCAGTTATATGCTACATCAACTCTTTATTGTGACAGTTAGCTACAACTGACTTATTTAATTCTTTAAATTGTTTAAATGACAGACAATGCCATCCCATCACCTATTATGATTAGGGTGCAATATCTGTCAGGGATGAGGTTAGGAAAGTTGTAGACATGGGCAGAGCCATTTCTGAATGATCTATGCATCTCCCAGAGTACTAGGGATGCTGGATGTTTGAGTCCAGAAGATTGCATGGTGCCCTCTGAAGAGTACAAGGACTTCACGAAGACAGGCTTGGTGGTATGTGTTGACTCCCTGCTCTTCCTCCACATCTTCACATATGTATTGCTCTACGATGATAATTAGTAGTGGCACAAGGATGTCGGAACCGTCACCGAGAACTAGCAAAAGGATGAAGAACCACAACACCGCAGAACATCTCTCTCTCGGCTATGCTGACGTGCCCCTGCTGCAGCCATCTTTTCAGCTGATATCAACATTGTGGCTACTACTGCTACGCCAAGATTGGGCCCACTTTCTCACATCCTGCCACATGACGACAGAGATTCAGGCGCTTGTGATGAGGTCAGGCCAACAGAATTCATCAGGCAAGACAGTATGATTATCTGACGCTTAACTTACGGAATTTTAAAAATCCATGATGACAGCATACTTTTTCATATCTGACAAGTCTGCCCAGGAATTGATGTTACAAAACAGGTCAATGAGTTACAGATGTAAAGATGCAATTATTAAATTGTTTCATTATATAATCTGTGAACCCTGAAGTTTGGTGCCACCTTGTGTGACTCCAGTGTTACAGACGGTATAACAATCTGATTATTTTATTATTCAAGCCTGTCTTTTTCTACTCCCGGAAGTGTGGAGTCTGGATCCACCCTGTTGGTGTTAAGTTGTCTCTTGTGATTTCATTATTTATTTATTTATTATTTATTTATTTATTTAAATCAATGTTGATATCATTTTGTTATCTCTCACTAGGGGTGAATTATGAGAAATTATATCTTTATTCATTCATTTTTTGTTCAAATCTATGATTGAGAACTCAATGTCTCTTCAGTATTGAGCAATCATTTAGGCTTCACGCATAAAACACCATCCACCTGTTTAATGTTTATTCATTTAATTATGAAATTCTGTCATTATGTATTCAGTCATCACTGGAGTTTTGAGCCTCCTTAGGCAAGACCATTGTACCAGACGATCATGTCATCTCATACTACACTTGCTTCTTTAACTGTTAAACTAGAGAATTAAGTAATAATTCATCATTTAATTTACATATTTAAAATACAGGTAATGTTATGGACCATAAGTCCATTTTGAAGTCAGATTTTGGGAGTTAATGATGTAATATCATCTCATTACTTCACCATTTAGCTATGTAAATAGATTTTTACATCAGCAATAGTTTTAGGACTTTCTTGCCATCTCGTCAGTGTTACTATAAAAGGCCCACTAATTAATTATCAATTTAATTATCTAAAAACATCATTGTTCCAGGAAGAGATCAGTCTGACTACTCCATGTGGGATTTAAGTATGCACCACCATGTCATTATTCAATGATTTTTCATTATATAATAATTATTTAAATCGATGAAGATGTTGTTCTTCTTGACTGGAGTCGGGCCATTCATCCATGGGAGTTAATCACGTGGCATTATTTAATTATCTAAGTACTACTTCTTAGACAATCAATGGAGTTTGGGTCCATCTTTTGAAAGTTAAATATGGAGGACTATCCAATTATTAACTTATTTGATTGCATAAGAAATGATGGTGTCATCCGTCATTTGGCTGCTGTGGCATTGACACAGCAGGAGATCGGTACCAGAAGCAGTGCCCAGAGAATGGGGGACACTGCCTTATAAAGTGATTACTGATTACATAATAGTAGATATTTAACAATCGAATGATTACACTATTTAAAAAAAAAAAAACTGTACTGTTTCGCATGATCTGGTTCTGGGAGGTTGGAACAGAACTGACCCATGAAGGACACAGTGACCACTGATTTTAAAAATGGAATAACTGAATAATCTCCTGATCAGGGAATCTCATCTAATGAACTCTGTTGGGCTGAAAACATGACACACCACCAACAATAAATAACTCTAAATAACAATATTAGAAAGCGGGGTACATGATTTAATACAGACCAGTCAATTGAGGAATCCAAAATGACTGAAAGAAACATAAGACACTGCTCAAAATCCTTAATCATCAGCCTAATGCAAATCTAAACAACTGTGAGAAACCACGGGATCAAGCTCCTCTAAAGGGAAGAGGATGAAGGGGAGTTTATTTTATTTTCAATAAAGGAAAAGGATTATGGTAGAGGCTATTAACTGTGTTGTTTCCGTTGTAGAAATTAGAAAATTGAAGCATAGAAAACAGGTTTAAAATACTCATCATTGTACTGGAATAGCACAACGATGTTTTCTTTTTCATGCTTATGTCACTATAGGCAAGTTGTAGCTTGAGAGACTGGTAAATATGTAGAACTCAAAAGAAAGAGCCCTGCTTTGTTTTTGTGAGAAACTCAGTGAGATTGTAAGGTTAGTTCATCGGGGGTATACACCTTTTACCATGGGGGAGGGGCACTAGAAAGTGACAGAATGTTGGTTCATAAATGTTGCCTGGCAACCTTGCTTGCATTCTGTATCCTGTTATCATGGGCCAAGGACCAGAGAGCAGCTTCGAGAAAGTGTTATCATGGGACATTACAATCTCCCAAGATAGCTATATTCCCATAGCACCTGTCTGTGTGAAGGTCAAGATGAGTTCGCCATTGACACTCCAGATGCTGGCAAGAAGTAGTCTGCTCAAAAATGAAGCCTTGGCTATCTCTGCTCTGAATAAACTATCCATGGAGCTCTTCCCACCGCTATTCAAAGATGCCTTTAAGGGGAAACAAACCAAGATCCTAAGTGCTATGGTGGCAGCCTGGCCTTTCTGATGCCTTCCCTTGGGAGCCCTGATGAAGTTTCCTGACCTGGAGATCTTGAAGGCTGTGCTGGCTGGCCTTGATTTGCTGATTCAGCAGAAGGATCGACCTAGGTGAGTCAGAAAGTGTGACATGGAGGGGAAGAGTGTGGATTGAGAGAAGTGACTACAGAGTTCAGAATGGGGGTTGTGTTGAATCAGAGCTGTCTTAGAGAAGTGAATAAATGAAAAGAGACAGTGGTGCATGGAGCCCACTTCTAAGAGATGTAGTCAACACACAGTGAGTCTAAATTGGCCTCTGTAGCCAGGCCCTAGAAAGGAAACTTTTGAGTCTTGGTTTCCAGGATGCATTCAAGGGAAGTGGATGTGTGAGGTGAAAGCTGATTATACATTGGCAGTCCTGCCATTTGAATCCCCTTCTTGTTTGACCAACAGGAATTGCAAATTAGAGGTGCTTGATTTTCGGGATGCCCATCATAACTTCTGGAACGTGTGGGCTGGGACAGAGGATGGTGTCTGCTCTACAGATGTCATCGGAGAGACCCAACCAGTGGTGCACCATCCTGAAAGACAGGGAAAAGAGGTTGTGACTGTGATGATGAACCTTTCCCTCCATTCTAGACATCTCTGTGAATACCTGGAATGCTTCCACTGCTGGGACCAGCAGAGAAAAGATGTGCTGCAGGTGATCTGTGAAAAGCTGGAGTTTGGGGCCCGCCCTGTCTATAACCCCCTAGTGCTGCTGGAGGTATTTTCGCCATGCAGTATACGGGAACTGGAAGTAAATGCTCGCTGGGACCTGAGGACCTTTGCAAAGTTTGCCCCTGGCCTGGGCCAGATGAAAAACCTTCAGAAACTCCTTCTCCATGAAGTCTTCACACCCTTGCGTTGGTTGTGGAACCAAGAGATGAAACGACGGTGTTTTCGACAGATCGTTTCTCAGTTCTCCCAACTCAACAAGCTCCAGCATCTCTGTTTGAATCGTGTCTTCCTCCTAAATGCAAGACTGGACCAAGTGCTCAGGTAAGGAAGGATAGAGAGCTTGTTTAACAGGCCAGAGAAGAGGCTTTCCGTGTTACATGAAACATCATAGTACACCTGGGACTTGCCAGCCACCGGTGACTACACACGGATATGACCTCTGAATGATTGCTCTAGTAGTCTTTCTGCTATTCTTGCCACCATCACTGAGAAACGGTCTTTGAAACCTGACCTACAGAGGGGAGGGTGTTTTAAGTCACATGTTGCCCCATGTCAGCACTGTCCTCAGAACTGTATGCACAGTTTACATTGCTCTCTGATTTTCCAAGGGACAGGGGCTCTCTGAGCACAGGTAGTCTCTAAGTCAATGGAAAATTACTGAGAGTGAAGTGATTAGAGTGGGTCACAGGGAAGACCTCTCAGTAGTACAGAGGCTGTGCTAGGAGGTGGGACTCATGAGGACCAATGTTAGCACACACAGAGAAGGCTCTGAGTTGCCACCAGGTCTTCTTTCTTGGCTTCCTGCTGGCCCCATTTGTCATCTGATGAGGCTTTGAGTTTGACAGCACAGAGGAACCAGGGTTGGGGACCTAAGCAGTCACATGATTTTGCCTGTGCTATTACTTCTCCATCTGAGAGCATTCTGGAATTGACCTCCACCAAGATCTCAGAACGACATTAGGACACACTAACCACTGCTCACTTGAAGTTGGTGCCCTTTGTCTACCACTATTAAACTTACTGAGATAATCTGCCTTGTCTTTCTGTAGGAACTTGGAGAGTCCCTTAGAGACCCTAGCAATCACTCGCTGCTCACTATCAGAATCAGACATGAGTTACCTGTCCCAGTGCCCAAGCGTCCATCGGCTCACACATCTGGACCTGAGTGGTATCACCTTTTTAAATTTAAGTCATCCACTTCTGGGAAGATTGCTAGAGAGATTGACAGCTACCCTGCAGACATTAAAATTGAAGGGTTGTATGCTCATGGACTTCCAAATGGATGTCATCCTCCCTGCCCTGAGCCAGTGTTCCCAGCTGGTGGAGGTGAATTTGATGAAGAACTTCCTGTCTTTGACCAGCCTTAAGAAGCTGCTTCAGCACACTGCCCACCTGACACAGCTCACCTTGGAGATGTATCCTGCCCCTGGTGAAGTGTATGATGACTTTGGTGATGTCCTGCCAGACAGATTTGTCCAATGTTGTTCTGAGCTCTTGGACACTCTTAGAGCAATAAGACAGCCAAAGGAGGTCTACTTTGTGAGTAAGAAGTGTCTAGATTGCAGGCGATTCTGTGTCTATCACCAAGAGGCCTCCCTATGTTCATGTTGGGAATAAAGGATGAGAGATTACTGCTGGCCTGAGAAAGGAAATCAAGGACTCCAGTGACTCTTTAGAGTGACACAGAGCTTGTCTATTCAAGGTGTTTTGGATATACTTGGAGACAATGTCATACCAAGGAATCAGAGGAGAGAGAGAGAGAGAGAAGCTTTGACATGGACAATCAGGGCCTGCTCATCTGCTCAGGGCCAAGGGTGAAGACCCAACCTCAGATAGGAAAAGGGATTTGAGAACACTGTGTACTGACCCCACCACAGTCAGTGTGTGAGAGTTCAGATACACAGGGGAGGGGATAAAGACAGAGCATAGTACAAAGAGCACCATGGACTGGATGAAATGTGTTCCATGTCTCTGCCTCCACCTTTTCTTTGCCTGACTTACATAAAGATTTGTAATATGTGCACATATATTTCCTTTTTGAAGAGTAACATTGACTGTAGAATGAACTGTTGTTGAGAGCACGGTCCTCTCCCTTTTCAACTGAGATCTGTCTTTCTGTGTTTATGAGAGGCATTTAAGCTGGATATTACTTGCCTCGCCCACCATCCTTAACGTTACAGTTTCCAATAAGCTCAATAAAAAATGCTTTTGCATGAGAGAGTGTGTTGCACACTTTTAATTTACTAAGGTTTTCCCTTGACAATCCCAGACTTGTGCACTGTGCTCACTGTGTTTGCATACTCTTGTGTCTCTTTGTCTCTACACCTTCTGCGTCTTAGAACTTTCAGGCAGATGCTAACCTAACATGCCACACTCTTGGGATTTTTATACCTCAGCTTCATGTAATCTCATCATAAAGTCCGAGATAAACTCTTGGAATGATGGATGACTCAGCGAATGAGGGTGCTTCATAACTTCTCTGGGGACCAGTGTTTGATCTTAGCGGGCAGAAACACGTGGACCTCTTTCCGGATATCTGACATTCATTTCTGGTTTCTGGAAGTGCTTGCTGTTACCTCCATATACATACACACATACCACACACATGCCCTTCAAAAGACATTTTCTTAAAGATAAGTAAAGTTAAAGTATGGAAAAACACAAATGAATTTATAGTATTAAACAGGAATCCAGTCTAGAGGTCGATATCCCCACAGAGTTTAACCCATCAAAGTATGAAAAAGATAATAGCAAGTAGACTGATGACGCCCATGTGGGAATCTCCATAGATTCCCACATAGACAGTTGCGGTAAACGGTCCCTATGTGTTTCTGCAGCCTGGCCTTGTCCTCCCTGCCTGCATCTTGATTCGAGTCGGCTCAGTGTTTAGTTGTGGGTGTTTGCTTATGCTTCCATCAGGTACTAGATGAGGGCTCCATGGTGTTTGATAAATTAGTTGTTGATCTCATTATCAGGGAAGGGCATTTATGGTAGCCTTTGCTACAAATTTTTAACTGGGGTCATTCTCGTAGGTATTTGGACATTTCTTTAGGTTCAGTTTTCTCTTCAATCCTATAATGGCTCCCCTTTTTATGGTCTCTCTCTTTCTCTTTCTCTCTCTTTTCTCTCTTCTATTCCTCTGTTGGCTCAGTCTTCCTAATCCCACGTGGTTTCCCCTCCTCCCCTTCTATTTCTCCTAGTCCCCACCACACTAATGGCTCCCCAATCCCCTTGTGCTCTGGAGAATTTTTTGTTTCCACCTTCATTGAGGGACCTTATATGAATATCTTAGATCTTCCTTGTCTATCAGTTTCTCCGGTGTTGTCAATTATATGCTGGTGATCCTTTGCTCTATGTCTAAAATACATATGTGAGCAAGTACATAGCATGTCCTTCTTTTTGTGATTGTGTTACTTCATTCAGGATGGTTTCTTCAAGTTCCATCCTCTTGCCTGAGAATTTCAAGATTCCATTGTTTTTTTCTTTCCCCCCACAGAGTAGTATTCCATTGTGTAGAAGTGCCATCATATCTTCTTTATCCATTCTTCAGTTGAGGGGCATCTAGGTTGCATCCACGTTCTTGCTGTTACAAATAATGCACCACGAACACAGTTGAGCACATGTCTTTGTTGCATGGATGTGCATCCTTTGGGTATATGACTAAGAGAGGGATCAGCGGGTCCTGTGGTAGACTGATTTCCAATTTCCTGAGGAACCGCCACACTGACCTCCAAATTGGCTGTGTAAGTTTGCACTCTCAGCAGCAGAGAAGGAGTGTTCTCCTTTCTCCACATCCTCTCCTGCATAAGACGTCATTGGTGTTCCGAATTTTAGCCATTCTGGCAGGAATAAGATGGTATCTCAAAGTTCTTTTGACTTGCATTTCCCTGATAGTTAAGGATGTTGATCACTTCATTTCGTGTCTTTCGGACATTTTGAATTCCTCCATTGAGAATACTTTTCATTTCTGTACCCCCGTTTTTTAATAGGGTTATTTGGTGTTTTGATGGCTATTTTCTTGCTTTTTTTTTTTTTTTTTGGTATATTTTGGAGATCAGCCCTGTGTCAGATGTAGGAGTGGTGAAAAACTTCCCAGTCTGTGGGCTGCCATTTGGTCTTGTCAACTGTGTCCTTTGCTTTATAGAAGCTTCTAAGTTTGAGGAGGTCCCATTTACTAATTGTCAATCTCAGTGTCTGGAATTAAGTTTCGAAGGGGTCTTCTATACCAATTTGTTCAAGGGTACCTCCCCACTTTCTCTTCTAAGAGGTTCAGTGTGGCAGGATTTATCACGATGTGTTTGATCCGTTTGACTTGAGGTTTGTGCATGGCGATAGACATGGTTCTATCTGCAGTTCTACACACCATCATCCAGTTGTGCCAGCATCATTTGTTGAAGATGATTTACTCCTACCATTGTATAGTTTTAACCGTTTTGTCAAAAATCAGGTGTTCGAAGGTGTGTGCGTTATTATCATGTTTTCTATTCAATTCCATTGGTCTACTGCTCTATTTCTTAGCGATACCAGGTCCCTTTCAGGAGGATTGCTCTTTAGTAGAGCTTAAAGTTGGGAATGGTGATGACCTCTGAACTTCCTTTATTGTACAGGATATTTTGCCTATCCTGGTTCTCTTGTTTTCCAATATAAAGTCCATTATTATTATCCTTTCAAGGTTCGTGAAGAATTGTGCTGGGATTTTAATGGGCATGGCACAGTATCTATGGATTGATTTCGACAAGATTGCCATTTTTACAATGTTCATCCTACCAAGAGCATGGGAGATCTTTCCATTTTCTGCTATCTTCTTGAATTTCTTTCTTTAAAGCCACAAAGTTCTTATTATTAGGTCATTTGCTTATTTGGTAAGCATTACCCCAAGGTATTCTATGTTGTATGTGGCTATTGTAAATGATGAGTTTGCTGGAGGTGTTTGTAAGCCTCAGGTGTTCCCTGGTAGAAGATTTTTTTTTTTTGTATGTTTGTTTTTTTGTTTTTTGTTTTTGTTTTTGTTTTGTTTTTTTTGGGGGGGTGGGGGTTCAATTTTTTAAACTATCATATCATCTGGAAATAGAGAAAGTTTGATTTCTTCATTTCCATTTTGTGTCTCCATGATCTACCTTTGTTTTCTTATTGCTTTAGCTAGTACTTCAAGTACAATATTGGAGATATGGAATGAGATGATAGCCTTGTCTTGTACTTGATTTTAGAGAAATCCCCTTAAACTTCCCTCCATTCAATTTGATATTGTCTATTGGTCTATGAACAGTGCTCTTTTTATGTTTAGATATGTTCCTGTTACCCCTGATCGCTCCAAGGCCTTTTTCGTGAAAGGGTGTTGATTTTTGCTGAAGGCTTTTTCAGAATCTAAGGAGATTATCGGGTGGATATCTTTTTCAGTTTTTTTGTAAGGTGGATCACCTTGATAGATTTTAGAATGTTAAACAACCCCTGCATACCAGTGATGAAGCCTACTTGGTCATGGTGGGTGATTTCTGTGATGTATGCTTGGATTCTGTTTGCCAGTATTTTATTTTGTATTTTTGCATCAATATTCATTAGGGATATTGGTCTGTAGTTTTTATTCCTAGTTGTGTCTTTGTGTGGCCTGAATACCAAGGTGATTGTGGCCTCCAAAAAAAAAAAAGTGTTTGGCAATGAACTTTCTGTTTCTATTATGTGGAACAATTTGGGGAGTACGAAATTTAGATCTTCCTTGATTTTCCAGTAGAATTCTGGACTGAAGCCATCTGGCCCTGGTCTTTTTTGTGTGTCTGTCTGTCTGTCAGTCTGTCTGTCTGTCTGTCTCTCTCTCTCTCTCTCTCTCTCTGTGTGTGTGTGTGTGTGTGTGTGTGTGTGTGTGTGTGTGTGTGTGTGGTGGAAGGCTTTTGATGACTGCTTCTACTTCGTTAGGGGTTTATAGGTCTATTGAAGTTGTTTGTCTGTTATTGATTTTATTTTGGTGATAATTTTCAAGAAATTTGTTCATTTCCTTTGCATTCTCAAGTTTTGTGGAGTACAGGTTTTCAAGGTATGACCTGAATATTGTCTGGAGCTCACAGAGTTCACACATTTAATCCCAGCCCTAGAGAGGTATAAAAGGTAGAAGCAGGGGATTGAGGAGTCAGTCTCAGAATTCTCCAGCCCCTCCAAGGAGAGGAAGGTGTCTGAAACTTGGTGAGAGTTTGTGGAGACAGGAATAGCGCTTTCTTCCTGACATAAAGGTAAGAGGTAGTGGCTTGGCTTTCTCTGGATCTGCTATGTATCTTGCTGCACTCAACATTATTGGCAGCACATGGGAGTTAGAGGAAGTCAGATCTCTGTGAGTTGTCGGGTAGCATAGCTCGGTCTTAGAGCTAGTACCAGGAATGTAGGGTGTGACCACTGACAAACACTGTCTCAAAAAAATACAATTGATTTTGTAATTTTCAACACGATCAAACTCAGTTCAATCTCTGTCCTGAAAGTAGACGTAATTAACACGAACATGTCTTGTTTCGTTATTCTTCCACTAAGATTGGAAGGTTACTGAAGCCCTGGTTAGATTCCAGTGGTCATGGCAATGGTTACATAAAATGGAAATCTGATTACAGACTATAAAACTAATTATTTAACAATACAGAGACAGATGCTTAGAGTTTGAAATGACTTGGAGAATGGGTTTTTACTGTTACCATAGACTCAGTTCAATCTGTTTCCTGATGGGAGATCCAATCAAACTGGTCACATACAAGCTATAGCACTAAGCTCAGGTAGGAGGATTAATGAGATTTCCATGTCAGCTCAGAATGAAAAAAGAGTTTAGATAGGGCTGAGCTTCATTGATCCAATGAATATGGAAATCTTACAACTGTCTACATGTCATCATGAGAGTAAATCCCAGAATTGAAAATTGGGGGAGAAGTTTTGTTTGCTTGTTTGTTTTGTTTTGTTAATTTTTTGTTTTTTTTTTCAAGACACGGTTTCTGTGTATTGCATTGCAGTCTGTACTGGAATTCAATCTGTAGAACAGGCTTCTCTTGAACTCACAGAGATCTGCCTGCCTCTGTGCCCCAAGTGCCGGGACTAAATGTGTGAGAAACCAATGCCTGTGCATGGACTAGTGTTAGAGTTAACCTGAGTCTTTGGTACAATCTGGTCTCTCCCCACACACACCTTTCCCACATCTGATTCTCTCAAGCCACAGCTGTGAAAGCTCAAGTATGATTGGGTGGGGATATGCTCAATTATCCAATCAGATGGCAGAATATGGCTGATGGTGGCGATTTGAATGGAAGGTGTAAGAGGATATGGGCATATAAGGGTCATCCTGGCCAGGTTAAACAGAGTTGTTTGGATCCTCAAGTCACTAACACAACTGCTGGGATTGGAACACCTCTTATGTGTGTGCTGATCAGGTTAGCCATTCAAGCCCTTCAGGACATACAACCTTACCAAGGATCTCCAGTCCCTCGGGCCATCTTAGTAACCTTGGATTTGTTATTATGTTTGGTTTTGCTATTTGAAGCTGAAAATCTCATTTAGCCCTGGTTAGCCTAGAACCCCACATGCAGCTTAGTGTTATGAGAGTATTATGAGATTTGCTGATTCAGCAGAAGGGTCGACCTAGGTGAGTCAGAAAGTGTGACATGGAGGGGAAGAGTGTGGATGGAGAGAAGTGACTACAGAGTTCAGAATGTGGGTGGAGTTGAATCAGAGCTGTCTTGGAGAAATGAATAAATGAAAAGAGACAGTGGTGCATGGAGCACAGGTGCTAACCTGCTGTGCCCTTTAAGAGAATGATGAGGTTGCGATATTCAGGGGTTAAGACACACTGAGCAAGTACCGACCAACAACTCCAATCTGGCTTAAAAGGATTTAATTCAATGTGATTATGGACTTGTTAACTGAAGATGAAGAAAATTCTGTAGAAGCCAACAGATGGCCATGAATCTCAGCGAAGCATCAAGTTGACAAATTGTCAGTACTCCAACTCCTAAAGAGTGGTCTGGGGCTCATCTTGGCTGCAGGTCTAAAATATTAGAAATGACAGTGACTGTCTCCATTTCACATATTCTCCCAACATCCCCCACTGATTGAATGCAAAGTAAACTTGGCTGTGGGATTTTTAACTTTGATCTTGAGGATCAAGAAAGACATTTGAAGATGATTTCCCACAAAAGAGTCTAGCTCTTATTTACTTTTCCACTCTCTCATTGCCCAGGGCTGTAGTATTCTGGGGAGCAGTGTTTTTGATTAGCAGAATAATGGGGAGATTTGTTGCCATGGTGGCTCATGTCCATGAGCATGAGGCCTTTGAAGGAACTATGGCTATGAAAAAGTCAGACAGTGTGTAATAGGAAATACGGATTTTCCAATATTTCTAGACTAGTGACCAAAGCCCGACAGGGTTTATGCCATGAAGGAACAAAGAGACCTTCTAAAATTGACTTGTCTGGAAGGGTTAATTCCTCTGAATATTACCATAGCACCTGTCTGTGTGAAGGTCAAGATGAGTTCGCCATTGACACTCCAGATGCTGGCAAGAAGTAGTCTGCTCAAAAATGAAGCCTTGGCTATCTCTGCTCTGAATAAGCTACCCATGGAGCTCTTCCCACCGCTATTCAAAGATGCCTTTAAGGGGAAACAAACAAAGATCCTGAGTGCTATGGTGGCAGCCGGGCCTTTCAGGTGCCTTCCCTTGGGAGACCTGATGAAGTTTCCTGACCTGGAGATCTTGAAGGCTGTGCTGGGTGACCTTGATTTGCTGATTCAGCAGAAGGATCAACCTAGGTGACTAAGAAAATGTGACATGGAGGGGAGGAGTGTGGATGGAGAGAAGTGACTACAGAGTTCAGAATGTGGATCAAGTTGAATCAGAGCTTTCTCAGAGAAGTGAATAAATGAAAAGAGACAGTGGTGCATGGAGCACACTGCTAGGAGATGTAGTCAACACACAATGAGTCTACCTCAGCCTCTGTAGCCAGGCCCTAGAAAGGAAACTTTTGAGTCTTGGTTTCCAGGATGCATTCAAGGGAAGTGGATGTGTGAGGTGAAAGCCGATTATACATTGGTAGTCCTGCCATTTGAAGCCCCTTCTTATTTGACCAACAGGAATTGCAAATTAGAGGTGCTTGATTTTCGGGATGCCCATCATAACTTTGAAACGTGTATGCTGGAACATAGCATGGTTTCTGCTCTCCAGATGTCGTCAGAGAGACCCAAAGAGTGGTGCATCATCCCGAAAGTCAAGGAAAAGAGGTTGTGACTGTGATGTTGAACCTTTCCCTCCATTCTAGCCATCTCTGTGAATACCTGGAGTGTTCCCACTGCGGGGCCCAGCAGAGAAATGTGCTGCAGGTGATGTGCCATTATCTTCTTTATCCATTCCTCAGTTGATCAGCATCTAGGTTGAGTCCAGGTTCTTAGTATTACAAATAATACAGCCATGAACACAGCTGAGCACATGTCTTAGTTGCATGGATGTGGATTCTTCGGTTATATGACAAAGAGGGGGATCACCGGGTTGTTTGGTAGACTGATTCCCAATGTCCTGAGGATCTGCCACACTGACCTCCAACATGGCTGTGCAAGTTTGCACTCTGAACAGCAGAGCAAGAATGTTCCTCTTTCTACACATCCTCTCCTGCAATAAGTTATCATTGGTGTTCCTAATTTTAGCCATTCTAGCTGGAGTAAGATGGTATCTCAAAGTTCTCTTGATTTTCATTTCCCTGATAGCTAAGGATGTTGATCACTTTCTTTTGTGTCTTTCATCCTTTTTGAATTCCTCTTTTGAAAATCCTTTTCAGTTCTGTACCCCGTTTTTTAATAGGATTATTTGGTGTTTTGATGACTGTTTTCTTGCTTATTTTATAATATATATAAATTATAAATTATAAATATATATATATATATATATATATATATGTCAGATATAGGATTGGTGAAAATATTTTCCCAGTCTGTGGGATGCCATTTGGTCTTGTCAACTGTGTCCTTTGCCTTCCATAATCTATCATTACATGGGTAATATATTGTTAGATGACTCTAAAGGATAAATATTAGGAAAAATGTTTGAGAAAGTAAAGGAAGATTTACCTGGCTGGGGATTACAAATTGCACCTGAAAAAAAAATACAAAAAGGAGAGTCTATCAACTACTTAGGATATAAAATAGGTCTACAGAAAATTAGACCATAAAAAGTACATATCAGAAGAGATCACTACAAGACTCTTAATGATCTTCAAAATTTACTAAGAGAGATTTCTCAACTGCAAACCATTATTGGAGTACAAGGGCATGATTTGAAAAACCTGAAAATGGCCCTAAAAGTAGATAAGGACTTGAATAGTCCAAGAATACTATCAGCTAAAGCTGAGAAGGAATTAGAATGGGTAGAAAAGAGGATACTAGAAGCACATGTGGACAGTGTGAATCCAAACCTAGACTGTATTCTGGTTATATTACCATCTAGAGAATATCCTTCAGGGATTTTGTTGCAGAGAGAAGATATCATATTAGAATGGATATTCCTACCACATAAACAGAATAAAAAACTAAAAACATATATAGAAAAGATCTCTGACTTGATTATAAAAGATAAATTAAGACTTCATTAGCTAATAGGAAGGGACCCAGCAGAAATTATAGTACCTTTAACTAATGAGGAAATTTCCTCCTTATGGAAAGATAACGAATATTGGCAGAGAGATAGCAGTAATTTTTATAGGGAACGATTAGCAACAACTATCTCAAAACTGAGAGAATCAAATTCATAAAGAAAACTATGTGGATCCTTCCACGCATTGGACGAAAAACACCTATTTCTGGAGTTCATACATTCTACACTAATGCAAAAAATTGGGTAAGGCGGGATATAATAAATCAGGAAAAAATAGCAAAGTGGTTCAAAGCCCTTACAATTCTGTACAAAAGGCAGAATTGTATGCCATTCTCAGGTACTTATGGATTTTAAAGAACCTCTCAATATAGTTACTGACTCTCAATACGCAGAGAGTGTCGTTTTACACATTGAGACTGCAGAATTTATTCCTGACAATACAGAATTAACTTCATTGTTTATACAGTTACAAGATAATATCAGAAAGAGGACTCATCCACGTGAACAGCAAAGGTTTAAAAAGGGATTTTTCTATCACTTGGGAACAAGCCAAGGAAATATTAAGGAAATGTCCTACTTGCTCATTCTATAACCAAACTTCTTTACCACCAGGCAGTAACCCTAAAGTTTTAAATAGGAATTAAATATGGCAAATGGATGTGTTTCATTTTGCAGAATTTGGAAAATTAAAATATGTACATCACACTATAGATACATTTTCAGGGTTTCAAAGGGCTACTGCTCTGAGCTCTGAAAAGGCTGATTCTGTTATCATACACCTATTAAAGGTAATGGACATTATGGGCATACCTGCACAAATAAAACCTGACAATGCTCCAGCATATGGCTCCAGCAATATGAAACAGTTTTTTGAGTATTATAACATAAAGCACAAAACTGGTATACCACACAATCCTACAGGACAAGCAGTGTTTGAGAGATCCAATCATACTTTAAAAGAAATGATCCATAAACAGGCAGGAGCAACCAAGTCACCCAAACATAGATTACATAATGCTTTATTAATATTAAACTTTCTTAATGTTGATTAAAAAGGAAAAACAGCTGCAGAAAGACACTGGACAATAGAAAAAACTTCTGAACTAAATCAGCCAGTGTACTTCAAGGATGTACTTACCTCATAATGGAAAGCAGGATATGTGTTACGTTGGGGTAGGAGTTTTGCATTTGTATCTACAGGAGAAGAAAAACTATGGATACCATCTAAGTTAATCAAGATCCGAGTTGAACAAGAGAAACATCTTAATAAAGAGAAATAACAAGTCATCCTACAAATTAGGTCCCATGAGGTGTGCGGAGGCCTGTCAAAGGTAGGAGAAGTGTTCTGTTCTTGTTCTCACAGGAAAACAGAGAAAACCTATCATCAAACAGCCAAAAGACACTGAATATGTAGGTACCTACAGAAGAGAAGACAGCTCTTCAGATATAAGGTGAAAAAATATTTAATTGTAGCAAACTATTTCTATACAGAAATCGATTTCTCTTTACTATCTAGTATTCCTGAAGTCCCAATTCATGTAAACAAATGCTGGCTTTGGAGTTGGATTTGGCTTTTCTTCTCTAAATTCAAGCATGTTGTTAAGATTAATTTCATGGTTTCTGCCTTAAATCAAGAAGCCAATTGGTGTAAGGCAGAAGAAAACAAAATCTAGGGACTCATTTCTCAGGCAATTTTCTATGTGAAATCCTAATTTTCTCACATATGTTTTAATGCTTATTGTTGTCTTTCCTTAAAACTTGAAAATTTTACTTTAATATTGATGTGTAACTTTTCCACAAGGAATAATAACGATTCCTAACAGCAGTCTTTGAACTCTCCAGAAAGAAGATGGGGCCCCACATCGTTTCCACTTGACTCAACCTGATGCATCTGAACTACAAACATCAACTTAAAACCGGTTTGAGACTGTTTTGCTCAAGAGAACTCATGACTAGCTAGCTGTAATGGTGCACCTTCTTATTACACCCTGGCCAGAGTTTCAAACAGAACTACAGTCAAGCATTTTCTGTCACACAGTGACTAGCTACATACGTCACAGCCATTTCTGTTGAGAATATCAGTTGCTAAAAATTTTCTTCCTACAGGATACATTGGAGCAATCATCATCCCATTTTAGTTGGAAGTAACCTTAAGATAATGACGCCTCCTTTCCCTACCCTTGGAATTTTGGGATAATAGTCATTTTCTTTGGTTTGGTTTTAGTTATTTAGGGTTGGCTATGGAAGGTGATGCTTACACTCGGGTTTATCTTTTAGAGAGGAATAGGGAATGTTTGGGAAAGGTATGGTTTAGATGGGATATAGGTAGATTAGCCTATTTTCTAGTGAATTTGAGTAAGAATGAGATAGTATTTTACAGCTTACATTGTTATGTATTCTTATATGTGGTAAGCTATGTAAAATTAAGTTTATATTTTGTTATATTGTTTGAAATCTTTCCACTTACGATGTTTTATGCACATTATTTTTTACCATATTCTATGTATGTATACTTTTCTTGTATTCAAGACGTTTAATATATTGATACAATTTGGGATATTATCATGCTGCCCTTTATAGTTCTACCTCTTGTCTTGACATTTCTACTCTACCTCTATTTTAGGGATTTATATGTATGTATATGTATAGTTTTATTGTTTAAATATGTGTTCCTGCTTTACTCAGTAAAGTTTTAATCAGTTTTTTAGCTAAGTTCCTGAGTATTACAGATTATCTTCACTCATGTTTCCTGTACCTATGTGATTAGTCAGATATAGATGCTTAATCTTCAATCACTTCATAGACATGCAGAACATGGCATTTAAATGTTTTAATATTAGTACTCCATTGATATGAGACACTATTGCTCCTGACAGCACTGTGCACTTTCCCAAAAATATGTTGGACACTGTTGTTGCTCCTGCTGGAGTTCATTCTCAACTCAGCTAATGGCCTGTTGGGCAAAGAATTGCCCCCACCTTGACCAATGATTTGGACATGCAGTCCTATGTGCTTGCAGGAGACAAATATAGAAGACTGCTGGACCTTGCCAAGTCAGGGTAAGACAGCCATTCTATCTCCCTGATGTTGCTGTGGTCTGTCAAGTTCTCTTGGCCTCAGCCAAAACTGGGTGTACCAACGTTGCTGTGAGACCTAGGGAGACTGTCCAGTTGGCTTGCTATTTCTGTCCTTGCTGCACATTTTGGAAGTTGTCCACCCGCACTTCCTGTGTACTCTAGTATCGTTATTTTCCTTCTCAGGTCTTGATGAAGTTGAAGATTAAACTATCACAACTATTATTCTCTCTTCCTAGTTATATATATTAGGTACTAGACTTACGTCTTCCAGCTTAGGACAACTCTATTGTAAACTCCGTTATGCCTTCACCCTAGGACTAGATATGTAGGGCATTTTCTTCTCCATTTTCCTTTTCTTTTAGCACACTTGTTATTCACTGTTTTGTATATAGTTTTGTATTAGGCGTAAATCTTTTCCTTAGACTAAAAGGGGAATTGTAGTGAGATAGTCCTCCTGTGGCACTGACCACACCCATTGGTGGGTGGAGCCGGAATGCAAAGTGCAGTGCAGAAGTGTGCAAAAAATAAGAAGCGGTGAGTGCCTTCTCAGGTCCGCTTTGGCGGCAAAGATCTCCTTTGAAACAAGGAAGAAGCAAATGTCCCAAATCTGTGGTGAGTCCACCTGGTTAGGCAAGGGACCCTGCCCATTGGGGAATGTAGGGGAGGGGAGCAGTGTCTGCCACCTCAGTGAAACCCAGGTCCCCTGAAAATTCTAATCCTGCTTCTGACACCAGATATTGTGGTTAAATAAGGATCAGGATAAACTAATAGGCCGAATAGATGTTTATTCAGGGAGAAATAACTTACAACCTAGACAGATGAACACCAGGAAAATGCACTCGATGCTCACCTGTCCCAGTCACGCAAGCAAGAGAGCTTTTCCCGGCTCTCCAACCTCCTACAACAGGTCACTTCTGCCCATGATTCCACCCCCCAATGGGCGAGGACAGTACCACAGAAGGACTATGTCACTACACTTCCCACATGCTAAAATTAGCATACCCTTCGATGGACTAACCTTACAGCCTCACTGATTTTCTCACAAAAACAAAGCAGGGCTCTTTTTCTTTCTTTCTTTCATTCTTCCTTATTTATTTATTTATTTATTTATTTATTTATTTATTTATTGAGTTTGACATATTTACCAGTCTCTCAAGCTACAACATGCCTATAGTGATATAAACTTGGAAACAAAAGCAACATTATGCCATTCAAGTACATTGATGTGTATTTAAACCTATTTTCTATGCTTCAATTTTCTCATTTCCAGAAAGGAAACAGTACCATTACAATAATCGCCTCTACCATAATCCTTTCCTATTTATTGAAAATAAAATAAACTTCTCTACATTCTCTTACCTTTAGAGCAGCTTGATCTCATGGTTTTTCAGAGTTGTTTTGATTTGCATTTGGCTGATGACAAAGGATTTGAGCACTGTCTTATGTTTCTTTCAGTCATTTTTTATTCCTAAGGTCTGAATAGAGAATTATCAATTATCAATAACTCAATCATGAAATCACAGGAGACAATTAAAACCAACAAGGAGGATCCAGACTCCACTCTTCCTGGAGTAGAAAAAGCAAGACTCGAGTAATGAACTAATCAGATAGTTACATCGACTGTCACATTTGACTCACACAAGGTGGCACCAAACTTCAGGGTTCACAGATTATATATTGAAACAATGTAATAATTACATCTTTGAATATGAAAGCAGTTGAACTTTTTTATATCATCAATTCCTGGTCTGTCATACTAGAACGATAAATTGTGCTGTCATCGCTGACTTTTAAAAATCCATGAGTTAATGATCAGATAATCAAACTGTCTTTCCTGATGAACTCTGCTGGCCTGACATCATCAACAGAGCCTGAATCGTTGTTGTGGTGGGCCGTACCTGGCATAGCAGTAGTAGCTAAAATAGTGATATCAGCTGACAAAGATGACTGCAACAGGGGCATCACAAGCAGAGCTGAAAGAGAGCATTCCTTTTGTGTTCCGGGTCGTCATCCTTTTGCCAGTTCTCGGTTATGGTGCCGATATCCTGGTGCCAATACTTCTTTTATTCGTAGATCACAACCAATGTGAAGATGTGGAGTAAGATCAGGGAGTCAAACACACAGACCATCAGGCCTGCCTTTGTGAAGTCCTTGTACTTCTAGGAGGGCACCCTGAAATCTTCTGGACTTAATTATCCAGCGTCCCTATTACCCTGGGTGAAGCACAGATCATTCAGCAACTGCTTTGTCCATATCTACAACCTTCCAAACCTTGTCCCTGACAGATATTTGTACCCTAATCGTAATTGATGATGTCATTGTCCATCGTTTAAATAATTTAAATAATTAAAAAGTAAGTAATAGCTAACGGTCACAATAAAGAGGTGATGTAGCATTTTACGGGCAAGTCAGAATGGACAGACTCCAGTCATAAAGGATGTCATCATCATCAATTGAGTCATTGAATCATAAAATGTGATGATATTGCACATTAACTCCACAAGAGGGAGCTTCACAAGTCTCTTCATGGAATGGAGGATTGTTGTTTACATAACTATACAAATATTTACATTATCTTGGGGATTAACACAGATTGTCAATTTAAATTCATTAATTACGTAATTAGATGATCTGTGGCACCAGATTCCAGGTGTCATGGACGATATAATCATTGTTTTATATAATTAAATAATCAAATAATGTGTACATGTAACATCATCCACTTCCCTAAGGTGGCTCCAAACCAGGCTCATGAACGATGTTGTCGTGATTAACTTAAATATTTTAACTACATAATTGATATTAAGATGGTCTATCATAATTGCCTTCTACATTGTGGAACCATAATCCATTGATCATGGATTATCTATAGTCCTATTTTAATAATTAAATTATGACAAGATCAGAGGATGAAATGTTCTGCTATACTCGACACAATTTTTTTCTCACTTGACTCCTACACTATTGTGTGAAAGTTCCCGGACCATCCCTTATGTGATCACAGAGTATAGTAGTAAAATGAGTAAATGTGGAAATGTCATTGTATATGCAGGGTTTTAGAAGATATCACATATATAATGTTGGACAGTTGCATCAAAACAGATGGACTACAATCCAATTATCCCTCAGTCTACTCTAACAAATGGATTACCGCCTTCCTGAAGGAAGTAAACAATGGAAAACTCAACTTTTGATGAATAATTGTGAGTCTTATTAACTTTTAATCCATAGTTTTACTTCTTAGGAGAGAGAGAGAGCATTCATAAACAGACATCTTTGAACTGTTTCTCCACAGATTATGTTCTCTGATATTAGGTAATCTTGAACTTGGTAACCTGTAAAAGCTGTAGGCAAAATTCCAGAGACTTGGCTGTGACTTGGTGACGTGAATCATATGCTGTGTTTAACATTTTAGGAGATAGTTGTCTTGGGAGATTGTAATGTCTCTTGATAATACTTGATCGAAGCTGCTCTGTGGTCTTTGGCCCATGATACCAGGATACAGAATGCAAGCAGGGTTGCCAAACAATATTCATGAACCAACATTCTGTCACATTCTAGTGCACCTCCCACATGCTAAAATAGCATACCCACAGATGGACTAACCTTACAACCTCACTGATTTTCTCAAAATCCAAGCAGGCCTCTTTTTCTGAGTTATACCTATTTACCAGTCTCTCAAGCTACATCATGACTATAGTGATTTAAGCATGAAAACGAAAGCATCATTAGGCAAATCAAGTACATTGATGAGTTTGAACCTATTTTCTATGCTTTAATTTTCTCATTTGCAGAATAGAAACAGTGCCATTTATTGCCTCTACAATAAACCTTTTCTATTTACTGAAAAAAAAAAAACATAAATTCTCATTACTCTCATACTTTAAGAGCAGCTTGATCACATGGTTTATCAGAGTTGTTTTGATTTGCATTTGGCTGATGACTATGCCTGTTGAGCACTGTCTTATGTTTCTTTCAGTTACTTTTGATTTCTCAATTGATAATTCTCTATTGAGACTTGTATCATATTTCTAATATGATTATGTAGAGTAATTTCGAGTTGGTGTTGTGTCAGTCTATCAGCCTGACAGAGGTCATTAGATAAGATTCTCTGATCCTGAGATTGTTAAATTATTCAATTTGTAAAATCGTTGTTGACTGTGTCCTTCATGGGTCAGTTTGGTCGCCAAGTCTCAGAAACTGATGATGCAGAAATAATACAGTTTTATTTAAAATATTGTTTAATCATTTGATCATTAAAAATCTATTATTACATAATTAGTAATCACCCAGTGTCCCTCATTCTCTGGGCACTGTGTCTGGGACCAATCTCTTTCTTTGTCAATCGCACAGCAGCCAAAACCATAATGGATGACAAAATCATTAGTCACGTAGTGAAATAAGGAAATAATTGAATAGTCCTGCATGCTTCACTTTCATAAGATGGAACCAAACTCCAGTGATTGTCAAAGAGGTAATATTTACATAATAATAATGCCACAGGATTAACTCCCAAGGAAGAATGGCCAGAGACGAATCATGAAAGACAACATCTTTATCGACTTAAATAATTAATATGTAATGAAAAATAATTGATTAAAGACACGGTGGTGCATACTTAAATCCCACATTCAGAAGTTAGACCGTTCTCCTCCTGGAATATTGATTTACTCTAAAAACTTAAATTGATAATTAATTAGTTGGCACTTTATACTAACTCTGACAAGATGTCACCAAACTTGTGAACGTATGGCTGGTGTAATGATCTATTTCAGTAGCTAAATATTCAAGTTATTATATTATGTTACATCATCAACTCCCAAAATCTGAATTTTAAAGGGACTTCTGGTCCATAACATCACCTTATTTTAAATAAGTTAATTAAATAATGAATTATTATTATTTAATTTCCTAATTTTGCAGTTAAATAAGTAAGTGTAGTATTAGATGTTGTGACAGTCTGGCATGACTGACTCCCAAAAGGAGGCTCAAAACTCCAGTGATTACTGAATAAATAATGACAGATTTTCATAATTAAATGAACAAAAATGAAACAAGTGGATGGTGTTTTGTATGTGACTCCTATGAGATTGCTCAAAACTGAAGAGATCGTTGAATTTTTATCATAGATTTGAACAAAAAAAAATAAATGAATAATGAGATAATTTCTCATAATGCAACCCTAGAGAGATAACAAAATATCACCATTGATTTAAATAAATAAATGAATGAATGAAATCACAGAAGACAATTAACACCAACAAGGTGGATCCAGACTCCACCCTTCCTGGAGTAGAAAAAGACAGATTTGAGAAATGAAATAATCAGATATTTAGATAGTCTGGCACAATGGAATGACACAAGGTGGTGCCAAACTTCAGGGTTCACAGTTTATATAATGAAACAATTGAAGAATTACATCTTTAAATATGTAAGTGGTTGAATTTTTTTTTTGTATCATCAATACCTAGGCAGACATGTCACACATGATATTGTACGCTGCCATCGTGGATTTTTAAAATTCCATAAGTCAATAATCATATAATCATAATTCCTTTCCTGATGAACTCTGCTGGCCTGACATCATCACCAGAACCTGAATCTCAGTTGTGGTGCGGCGGGACCTGACATCATGGGCCCATACTTGGTGTAGCAGTAATAGCTAAAATGTTGACATCAGCTCAAAAGATGGCTGCAGCAGGGGCATCACCGGCAGAGCTGACAGAGATCAGTTCTTCTGTGCTCTGGGTCATCATCATTTCTCCGAGGTCCCAGTGATGGAGCCAACCTCCTTGTGCCACTATTTCTTCTCATTGTAGATTACAACCAATTTGGAGATGTGGAGGAAGAGCAGGGAGTCAAACACCCAGACAACTCTACCTGCCTTGGTGAAGTCCTTGTACTTCTTGGGGGGTGCCATGGAATGTTCTGGACCCAATCATCCAGCATCCCTATTACTCTGGGTGAAGCATAGATCATGCAGAAACTGCTGTGAAAATGTCTACAACATTCCTATCCTCCTCTCTGACAGATATTTGCAACTTAATCAGAATCGATGATGTCATTGTCCATCGATTAAATAATTTAAATAATTAAAAAGTCAGTAATAGCGAATGGTCACATAAAAAGGTGATATAGCATGTTACTGGCAAGTCAGAATGGCCAGACTCCAGTCATGAATTATCATGTCATTATCATCAATTGAAACAATTAATCATAAAATATGATGATATTGCATATGAGCTCCCCAAGAGGGAGCTTTACAAGACTCTTCATGGAATAGAGGATTATAGATTTACATAATTAAACAAATCTTTACATTATCTTGGGTCTAAACAAGAACTGTCAGTTTAAATAATTTAATTATGTAATGAGATTATCTGTGGCACCATACTCCAGATGTCATGGATGATATAATCATTGTTTCACCTAACTAAATAATCAAATAAAGAGTTGATGTAACATCATCCACTTCATTAACATGGCTCCAAACAATGCTGTCCTTATTGATTTAAATATTTTACTTACATAATATGTAGATGATCTAAAAACTTTGACTCCCACATCGTGGAACCATAATCCATTGATCATAGATTATCTATAGACCTATTTTAATAATTAATTTATAACACGATCTGAGGATGAAATGCTCTGCCGCACTTGACACAATTTTATTCTCACTAGACTCACACACTATTGTGTGAAAGTCCCAAGTTCATCCCTTATGTGATCACAGAGTTTAGAAGTAAAATGTGTAAATGCGGACATGACATTGCATATGCAGGTTTTTAGAAGATATCAAATATTTAATGTTGGATGGCTTCCACAAAACTGATGGACTAGAATAAAGTAATCTCTATGTCTTCTCTAACAAATGGATTGTCACCTTCCTCAAAGAAGTAAACAATGGAAAACTCACCTTTTGGTGAATAATTATGAGTCTTATTATCTTTTGTTCCATAGTTTTACTTCTTAGGAGAGAGAGCATTCATAAACAGAAGCCTTTGCACTGTTTCTCCACAGATTATGTTGTCTGATAATTAGGTTATCTTGAATGAGGTAACCATTAAAAGCTGTAGGCAAACTTCCAGAGATTTGGTTATGATTTGGTTAGGCGAATCACATGTTGTCATTAAATTATAGGGGATAGTATCTTGGGAGATTGCAATGTCACATGAAAACAATTTCTAGTACCTACCCTATGCTGCTTGGCCCATGATACCAGGATACAGAATGCAAGAAGGGTTGCCAGACAACGTTTACAATCCAACCTTCTGTCAAATTCTAGTGTCCCTCCCACATGCTAGAAGGAGCAAACCCACCGATGAACAAACCTTACATACTGACTGACTTTCTCACAAAAACAAAGCAGGGCTCATTCTTTGGATTTCTACATATTTACCAGTCTCTCAAGATACAACATGCCTATAGTGACATAAGCATGAAAACGAAATTGTTGGTGGTGTGTCATGTTATCAGCCCGACAGAGTTCGAGAATCCCTGATCAGGAGATTATTCAGTTATTCCATTTTTAAAACCGGTGGTCACTGTGTCCTTCATGGGTCAGTTCTGTTGCAACCTCTCAGAAACTGAAGATGCGAAAGAGTACAGTTTTTAAAAATCATGTAATCATTCTATTGTTAAAAATCTACTACTACGTAAACAGTAACCACTGTACAAGGCTGTCTCGCCCATTCTCTGGGCACTTCTTCTGGTACCGATGTCCTGTGGTGTCAATCCCTCAGCAGCCAAATGACAGATGAAACCAGCATTATTTACACAATCAAATAAGTTAATAATTGGATAGTCCTCCATACTTAACTTTCAAAAATGGAACCAAACTCCGCCGATTGTCAAGGAGGTAGTGATTAGAAAATTAAATAATTCGATGTGATTAACTCCAATGGGGGAATGGCCAGACTCTAGTCAAAAGAACAACATCTTCATCGATTTAAATAATTAATATATAATGAAAAATGATTGCATAATGACATGGTGGTGCATACTTAAATCCCACATGGGGTAGTCAGACTGACCTCTTCCTGGAATAATGATGATTTTAAAAAATAAAATTGATAATTAATTAGTGGGCCTTATATATTAACACTGATGAGATGGCACCAAAGACCTAAACCTATCACAGATGTAAAGATATATTTACATAGCTAAATGATGAAGTAATGAGATGATATTACATCATCGACTCCCAAAACCTGACTCCAAAAGGGACTTATGGTCCATGACATTACCTGTATTTTAAATACGTAAATTAAATGATGAATTATTACTCATTTCCTAGTTTAACAGTTAAAATGTAATTGTAGTATTAGATGATGTGATGTTCTGCTACAACGGTCTCCCATAAGGAGGCTAAAAACTCAGGTGATCACTGAATACATAATGACAGATTTTCATAATTAAATGAATAAACATCAAACAACTGGATGGTGTTTTATGCGTGAAGCCTACATGATTGCTCAATATTGAAGACACATTGAATCCTTAATCATAGATTTGAACAAAAAATGAATGAATAAAGAGATAATTTCTCATAATTCACCCCTACAAAGATAACAAAATGATATCAACATTGATTTAAATAAAGAAAGGAAGGAAGAAAGAAAGAAGAAAGAAAGGAAGAAAGAAAGACAGTAAGAAAGAAAGAAAAATTTCACAAGATACAATTTAACACCAACAAGGTGAATCCAGACTCCACTCTTCCTGTAGTAGAAAAAGACAGATTTGAATAATGAAAAAATCTGATGGTTAGATCTTCTCTCACACTTAAGTCGCCACAAGGTGGCACCAAACTTCAGGGATCACAGATTATATGATGAAAGAATTTAATAATTACATCTTTAAATATGTAAGCCATTGACATTTTTTTGTATCATCAATTCCTGGACAGACTTGCCAGTCATAAAACTGTATGCTGTCGTCATGCATTTTTAAAATGCCATCAGTTAATCATCAGATAATCATAATGTCTTGTCTGATGAATTCAATTGGCCTGACATCATCACAAGCAACTGAATCTCTGTTGTGGTGCAGCAGGACGTGAGATAATGGGCCCAATCCTGGCATAGCAGTAGTAGCCACAATGTTGATAACAGCTGAAAAGATGGCTGCAGCTGGGGCATCACCAGCATAGCTGAGGGAGCGATGTTCTTCTGTGTTCAGAGTTGTCATCCTTTTGCCAGGAATCGGTGATGGTGCCAACCTCCTAGACGATATAATCATTGTTTTATATAATTAAATAATCAAGTAATGTGTTCATGTCACATTATCCACTTCCCTGAGGTGGCTCCAAACCAGGCTCATGAACGATGAGGTCTTGATTAATTTAAACATTTTAACTGCATAATTGACATTAAGATGGTCTATAATAATTGCCTCCCACATCACGTCACCACAATCCACTGATCATGGATTATCTAATGTCCTAATTTAATAATCAAATAACAACAGAATTAGAAGATGAAATGGTCTGCCATACCCCACACAACTGAGTCTCAGTTGACTTCCACATGACTGTGCGAAACTCCCAGGTTCATCACTTATTTAATCTCAGAGGTGGGTAGTAACATGTTTAAATGCTGAACTGTCATTGTGTATGCAGCGTTTTAGAAGATATCACATATTAATGTTGGACGGCTGCCTCAAAAGAGATTTACTGAAATCCAACAATCCCTAAGTCTACTGTAACAAATGGATTCTCACCTTCCTGAAGGAAGTCAACAATGGCAAACTCACCTTTTGATGAATAATTGTGAGTCTTACTTTCTTTCGTTCCATAGTTTCACTTCTTAGGAGAGAGAGTATTCATAAACAGAAGACTTTGTACGGTTTCTCCACAGACTACGTTCTCTGATGATTATGTAATCTTGAATTTGGTAACCAGAAAAAGCTGTAGGCACACTTCCAGAGGTGTGGCTATGACTTGTTTAGACAAAACAAATGCTGTCATGAAAAGTTTTTTTGTACTGTTTCGCATCATCAGTTTCTGAGAGGTTGCAACAGAACTGACCCATGAAGGACACAGTGACCACCGACTTTAAAAATGGAGTAACTGAATAATCTCATGATAAGGGAATCTCATCTAATGAACTCATATTAGAAAGCAGGGTACAGGACTTAAAAGAGAACAGTCAATTGAGGAATCCAAAATGACTGAAAGAAACAGAAGGCACTGCTTAAAATCCTTAATCTTCAGCCTAATGCAAAACTAAACAACTCTGAGAACCCATGGGATCAAGCTCCTGTAAAGGTAAGAGGATGAAGAGGAGTTAATTTTATTTTCAGTAAAGGGAAAAGGATTATGGTACAGGTGATTAATTCTATTGTTTCCGTTCTAGAAATTAGAAAACTGAAGCATAGAAAACAGGTTTAAAATACTCATCACTGTACTTGAATGGCACAATGATGCTTTCGTTTTCGTGCCTATGTCACTATAGGCATGTTGTAGCTTGAGAGACTGGTAAATATGTAGAACTCAAAAGAAAGAGCCCTGCACTATTTTTGTGAGAAACTCGGTGAGGACGTAAGGTTAGTTCATTGGTGGGTATACTCTTTTTAGCATGCGGGAGGGGCACTAGAATGTGACAGAATGTTGGTTCATAAATTTTGCCTGGCAACCCTGCTTGCATTCTGTTTCCTGGTAACATGGGCCAACGACCAGAGAGCAGCTTCGAGAAAGTGTTATTACGGGACATTAGAGTTTCCCAAGATAACTATCTCCTAAAACTTTTCATGACAGCATTTGATTCGCCTAAACAAGTCATGGCCAAACCTCTTGATGTGTGCCTTCAACTTTTACTCCTTACCAAATTCAAGATTACCTAATCATCAGAGAACGTATTCTGTGGAGAAACAGTACAAAGTCTTCCGTTTATGAATACTCTGTCTCCTAAGAAGTGAAACTATGTAACGAAAGATAATAAGACTCACAATTATTCATCAAAATGTGAGTTTGCCATTGTTGACTTCCGTCAGGAAGGTGATAATTCATGGGTTAGAGTAGATTTAGTGATTATTGGATTTCAGTCCATCTCTTTTGAGGCAGCCGCCCAACATTAAATATGTGATATCTTCTAAAAACCCTGCATACACAATGACAGTTCAGCATTTAAACATGTTACTAACCAACTCTGCGATTAAATAAGGGATGAACCAGGGAGTTTCCCACCAACATGTGGAAGTTAACTGAGACTCAATTGTGTGGAGTAGGCAGACCGTTTCATCCTCTGATTATATTGTTATTTGATTATTAAAGGAGGACATTAGATAATCCATGATCAGTGGATTGTGGTGACATGATGTGGGAGGCAATTATTATAGACCATCTTAATGTCAATTACGTAGTTAAAATATTGAAATTAATCACGACAGCATCATTCATGAGCCTGGTTTGGAGCCACCTAAGGGAAGTGGATGATGTTACATAAACTCATTACTTTATTATTTAATTATATAAAACAATGATTATATCGTCCATGACACCTAGAATCTGATGCCACAGATCATCTAATTACATAATTAATGT
Source organism: Phodopus roborovskii (assembly GCF_943737965.1). Taxonomy (NCBI): domain Eukaryota; kingdom Metazoa; phylum Chordata; class Mammalia; order Rodentia; family Cricetidae; genus Phodopus; species Phodopus roborovskii. The sequence goes on from NW_026125568.1 coordinate 128,963, forward strand.
ACTTAAATTGACAATCTGTGTGAATCCCCAAGATAATGTAAATATTTGTATAGTAATGTAAACAACAATCCACAATTCCATGAAGAGACCAGTAAAGCTCCCTCTTGTGGAGTTAATGTGCAATATCATCACATTTTATGATTCATTTTTTCAATTGATGATGATGACATCCTTCTTTCCTGGATTCTAACCATGCTTCCCTGCAAGTAAAATGCTACATCACCTATTTATTTTGACAGTTATGTATTACAGACTTATTAAATTCTTTAACTTATGTAAACGACCGACAATGACATCACCGTTTACGGTTAGGGTGCAAATATCTTTCAGGGACAAGGTTAGGAAAGATGTAGACATGGGCAGAGCATTTTCTGAATGATCAATGCAACTCCCAGAGTATGAGGGATGCTGGTTGATTGAGTCCAGAAGTTTGCACGGTGCCAACCGAGAAGTACAAGGACTTCACCAAGGCCGGCACAGTGGTCTGGGTGTTGACTACCACCTGCTGTTCCTCCACATCTTCACATCGATTGTGATCTACCATGAGAAGAAGAGTGGCACTAGCAGGTCGGCACCATCAATGAGACCTGGCAAAAGGATGATGACTCAGAACACGGAAGAACATCTCTCTCTTAGCTATGCTGGTGATGCCACTGTTGCACCCATCTTTACAGCTGTTATCAACATTGTGGCTACTACTGCTACGCCAATATTGGGCCCATTATCTCACGTCCTGCTGCACCACAACAGAGATTCAGGTGCTTGTGATGATGTCAGGCCAATTGAATTCATCAGGCAAGACATTATGATTATCTGATGATTAACTGATGGCATTTTAAAAATGCGTGACGACAGCATACAGTTTTATAACTGGCAAGTCTGTCCAGGAATTGATGATACAAAAAAATGTCAATGGCTTACATATTTAAAGATGTAATTATTAAATTCTTTCATCATATAATCTGTGATCCCTGAAATTTGGCGCCACCTTTTGTCACAATGAAGTGTGACAGATGATCTAACTATCTGATTATTTCATTATTCAAATCTGTCTTTTTTACTCCAGGAAGAGTGGAGTCTGGGATCCAGCTTGTTGGTGTTAAATTGTATCTTGTGAATTCTTTTTTCTTTCTTTCTTTCTTTCTTACTTCCTTCCTTTATTTATATCTATGTTGATATCATTTTGTTATCTCTCTAGGGGTGAATTATGAGAAACTATCTCTTTATTCATTCATTTTTTTGTTCAAATCTATGATTAAGAACTCAAAGTCTCTTCAGTATTGAGCAGTCATTTAGGCTTCAAGCATAAAACACCATCCTCTTGTTTAATGTTTATTTATTTAATTATGAAATTCTGTCCTTATGTATTCAGTGATCACTGGAGTTTTGAGCCTCCTTTGGGGAGACCTTTGTACCAGACAGTCACGTCATCTAATACTACACTTAGTTCTTTAACTGTTAAACTAGGAAATTAATTAATAATTCATCATTTAAATTACGTATTTAAAAATACAGGTAATGTTATGGACCATAAGTCCCTTTTGGAGTCAGATTTTGGTAGTTGATGATGTAATATCATCTCATTACTTCACCATTTAGCTATGTAAATAGATCTTTACATCAGCGATAGGTTTTGGAATTTGGTGCCATCTTCTCAGTGTTAATATAAAAGGCCCACTAATTAATTAACAATTTAATTTTTTAAATTTCTCATTATTCCAGGAAGAGATCAGTCTGACTACTCCATGTGAGATTTAAGTATGCACCACCATGACATTGTCCAATCATTTTCATTATGTTTTCATTATTTAAATCGATGGAGATGTTGTTCTTCTTGACTGGAGTCGTGCCATTCCTCCATGGGAGTTAATCATGTGGCAATATTTAATTATCTAAGTATTACTTCCATGGCAATCACTGGAGTTGGGTTCCATCTTATGAAAGGTAAGTATGGAGGACTATCCAATTTTTAACTCATTTGATTGCTTAAGTAATGATGGTTTCATCCGTCATTTGGCTTCTGTGGGATCGACACAGCAGTAGATCGGTACCAGAAGCAGTGCCCAGAGAATGGGGGACACTGCCTTATACGGTGATTACTGATTACGTAATAGTAGATTTTTAACAATCAAATGATTACACAATTTTAAAAAAACTGTACTGTTTCGCATCATCGGTTTCTGAGAGGTTGCAACAGAACTGACCCATGAAGGACACAGTGACCACCGATTTTAAAAATGGAGTAACTGAATAATCTCATGATAAGGGAATCTCATCTAATGAACTCTGTTGGGCTGATAACATGACACACCACCAACAATAAATCACTCTAAATAACCATATTAGAAAGCAGGGTACAGGACTTAATAGAGAACAGTCAATTGAGGAATCCAAAATGACTGAAAGAAACAGAAGGCACTGCTCAAAATCCTTAATCATCAGCCTAATGCAAATCTAAACCACTCTGAGAACCCATGGGATCAAGCTCGTCTAAAGGTAAGAGAATGAAGAGGAGTTTATTTTATTTTCAATAAAGAGAAAAGGATAATGGTAGAGACGATTAATTCTATTGTTTCCATTCTAGAAATTAGAAAATTGAAGCTTAGAAAACAGGTTTAAAATATTCATCATTGTACTTGAATGGCACAATGATGCTTTCGTTTTTGTGCTTATGTTACTAAAAGCATGTTGTAGCTTGAGAGACTGGTAAATATTTAGAACTCAAAAGAAAGAGCCCTGCTCTGTTTTTGTGAGAAACTCGGTGAGGATGTAAGGTTAGTTCATTGGTGGGCAAACTCCTTTTAGCATGCGGGAGTCGCACTAGAATGTGACAGAATGTTGGTTCATAAATGTTGCATGGCAACCCTGCTTGCATTCTATATCCTGGTAACATGGGCCAAGGACCAGAGAGCAGCTTCGAGAAAGTGTTATCATTGGACATTACATTCTCCCAAGATAAATATCTCCTAAAACTTTTCATGACAGCATTTGATTCGCCTAAAGAAGTCATAGCCACACCTCTGGAAGTGTGCCTACAGCTTTTACTGGTTACCAAATTCAAGATTACCTAATCATCAGACAACGATGTAGTCGGTGGAGAGACAGTTCAAAGTCTTCTGTTTATGAATACTCTCTCTCCTCAGAAGTGAAACTATGGAACAAAAGATAATAAGACTCACAATTATTCATCAAATGTGAGTTTGCCATTGGTGACTTCATTCAGGAAGGTGAGAATCCATTCGTTAAAGTAGACTCAGTGATTATTGGATTTCAGTCCATCTCTTTTGAGGCAGCCGTCCAACAATAAATATGTGATATCATCTAAAAACCCCGCATACACAATGACAGTTCAACATTTAAACATGTTACTACTCTGCTCTGCGATTAAATAAGTGATGAACCTGGGAGTTTCCCACAATCATGTGGGAGTCAACTGAGACTCAATTGTGTAGAGTATGGCAGACTATTTCATCCTCTTTTATGTTGTTATTTGATTAATAAAATAGGACATTAGATAATTCATGATCAGTGGATTGTGGTGACGCGATGTGGGAGGCAATTATTGTAGACCATCTTAATATCAATTATGTAGTTAAAATATTTAAATTAATCATGACAGCATCGTTCATGAGCCTGGTTTGGAGCCACCTTAGGGATGTGGATGATGTTACATGAACTCATTATTTGATTATTTAATTATATAAAACAATGATTATATCGTCCATGACACCTGGAATCTGGTGCCACAGATCATCTAATTACATAATTAATGAATTTAAATTGACAATCTGTGTTAATCCCCAAGATAATGTAAATATTTATATAGTTATGTAAACAACAATCCTCCATTCCATGAGGAGACCTGTAAAGCTCCCTGTTGTGAAGATAATGTGCAATATCTTCACATTGTATGATACATTGATTCAATTGATGATGAAGACATCCTTCATGACTAGAGTCTGGCCATGCTTTCCTGCCAGTAAAATGCTACTTCCCTATTTTTTGTGACAGTTAGCTATTACTGACTTATTTAATTCTTTAAATTATGTAAACGAGAGACAGTGCCATCACCTATTACGATTAGGGTCAAAAATCTGTCAGGGACAAGGTTAGCAAAGTTGTAGAAACGGGTAGAGCATTTTCTGAATGATCTATGGATCTCCCAGAGTACGAGGGATGCTGGGTGATTGAGTCCTGAAGGTTGCACAGTGCCCTCCGAGAAGTATAGGGACTTCACCAAGGCCGGCATGGTGTTCTGGCTGTCAACTACCTGCTCTTCCTCCACATCTTCACATCGGTTGTGATCTACCTTGAGAAGAAGGAGTTGCACTAGGAGATCGGCACCATCACTGAGACCTGGCAAAAGGATGAAGACTCAGAACACAGAAGAACATCTTTCTCTCTCAGCTATGGTGGTGATGCCCCTGCTGCAGCCATCTTTTCAGCTGTTATCAACATTGTGGCTACTACTGCTACGCCAGGATTGGGCCCATTATCTCACGTCCTGCCGCACCACAACAGAGATTCAGGCGCTTGTGATGATGACAGGGCAACAGAATTCATCAGGCAAGACAGCATGGTTATTTGACGATTAACTGATGGCATTTTAAAAATGCATGATGACAGCATACATTTTCATACCTGGCAAGTCTGCCCAGGAATTGATGATACAAAAAAAGGTCAATGGCTTACATATTGAAAGATGTAATTATTAAATTCTTTCCTCATATAATCTGTGATCTCTGAAGTTTGGCGCCACCTTGTGTGACTCAAGTGTGACAGACGATCTAACTTTCTGATTATTTCATTATTCAAATCTTTCTTCTTCTACTCCAGGAAGAGTTGAGTCTGGATCCACATTTTGGTGTTAAATTGTATCTTATGAATTTTCCTTCTTTCTTTCTTTCTTTCTTTCTTTCTTTCTTTCTTTCTTTCTTTCTTTCTTCCTTTCTGTCTGTCTGTCTTCCTTTCTTTATTTAATCAATGTTGATATCATTGTGTTATCTCTCTAGGGCTGAATTATGAAAAATTATCTCTTTATTCATTCATTTTTTTGTTCAAATCTATGATTAAGAACTCAATGTCTCTTCAGTATTGAGCAATCATTTAGGCTTCACGCATAAAATACCATCCACTTGTTTAGTGCTTATTCATTTAATTATGAAAATCGGTCATTATGTATTCAGTGATCACTGGAGTTTGGAGCCTACTTTGGGGAGACCGTTGTAGCAGACCATCACGTCATCTAATACTACACTTACTTCTTTAACTTTAAACTAGGAAATTAAGTAATAATTCATCATTTAGTTTACGTATTTAAAATACAGGTAATGTTATGGACCATAAGTCCGTTTGGAGTCAGATTTTGGGAGTTGATGATGTAATATCATCTCATTACTTTATCATTAACTATGTAAATAGATCTTTACATCAGCGATAAATTTAGGAGTTTGGTTTCATCTCGTCAGTGTTACTATAAAAGGCCCTCTAATTAATTATCAATTTAATTTTTTAAAACATAATTATTCCAATAAGAGATCAGTCTGACTACTCCATGTGGGATTTAAGTATGCAACACCATGTCATTATTCAATCATATTTCATTATGTATTATTTATTGAAATCTATGAAGATGTTGTTCTTCTTGACTGGAGTCTGGCCATTCCTCCATGGGTGTCAATCACTTGGCATTATTTAATTATCTATTTATAACTTCCTTGACAATCACTGGAGTTTGGTTCCATCCTATGAAATTTACATGTGGAGGACTATCCAATTCTTAAGTTATTTTATTTGGTAAGTAATGATGGTGTCATCTGTCATTTGGCTGCTGTGGGATTGACAAAGAAGGAGATCAGTTCCACAAGCCTTGCCCAGAGAATGGGGCCAGTGCCTTATGCAGTGATTACTCATTACGTAATAGTTGATTTTTAACAATCGAATGATAAGAAGTCTTCACATAGTGGAAAATTCTTAACTATATCAATAGCTTGGTCTCTAGTAATTTTAAAATGGAATTTGAGTGACCCTGCATTAAGGTGGAAAATTGTATGAGCTTTGCAGGCTGCTTCATACCCAGAGTCTCTCTTCATCATGATGGCATTATCTGTTTTAGTATTAAAATCAGCAATAGCATTTCCTTTATTTAAAGGGCCGGGCAAATCAGAACACACTCGGAGATGTCCTACAAAAATTGGATGAGAGCTCCTCCATAGTAGGCTTTGTACGGCTACTAAATGTTCTTGTACACGAGACACTGGAGCTATATAAGCAGCAGTTTCTAAGGGAGCCAATATATGATACACATATTTACTATCCTTGTTTAAGTTAAATGGTTCATCAGAAAAATGTTGAAGGGCTAATTGTACTGCAGCTAGTTCTGCAAATTGTGCAGACTTCCTTTAAGTATAGAGCGTTTGATAATGGGAAAAGAAACAACTACTGCACAACCATTTGAAGAGCCATCTGTAAACACATTATGGGCCCCCTTCAGAGAATTTTGGGAAATAACCTTGGGGAAACACACAGGGTGATTTTTAAAAAATTGAGCTAACTTACTGGAAGGAAAATGACTATCAAAGCGGCAGGGTGTGGAACACGAGAAATGTGCCCACTCCTCATCAAACTGTTGAAGCCATTGTATCTGTTGTTGAGTATAGGGAGTAACAATTAAATCCGGCATCTTGCCAAAAACTTGAATACTCATTTTGTACGAGTTTAGAATAATAGAAAGCATTGCCTGAGGATAAGATCTAACTGTCTTTCTTGGGGATGCATGTTCATGCACCCATAATATAGGACCAGTTCGCCAAAACACCGCAGTAGGGGAATACGCTGAAGACTGGAGACATTTTTGCACAAGTTTTATACATTCTCGCGCATCAGGCATTAAGGTGCGTGGAGAAGTGGGGACAGAATCTCCTTGTAAAATATCAAATAATGGTCTAAGCTGCCCAGTGGTTAGGGCCAAAGTAGATTGAACCCAATTCATGTGTCCCAATAATTTTTGAAAATCATTAAGGGTGGTCAGATTATCCAGCCTTAAAGTAATCTTTGAGGACGGATACCAGAAAATAACATTTGATGACCCAGGTATTGATAGGGAAATTCTTGTTGCAACTTTTCTGGGGCTAATCTTAAGCCAGCTAGTTGAAGATTATGTTGCAATTCCCCACAAGCCTCATTCACTTCCTTAGAATCCGGGCCGGCTAAAAGAATATCATCCATATAATGTATAATATATAGGGATTGAAATTTCTCTCTAACGGGGGCAATGGCCAATTGTACAAAATTTGACAAATAGTGGGACTATTGGCCATTCCTTGAGGCAACACCATCCGTTGATATCTCTTACAGGGCTCTTTAAAGTTAATAGAAGGAATGCTAAATGCAAATCATTCATTATCCTGAGGATGTAAAGGAATGCTAAAAAAGCAAACTTTTAGGTCTATAACTAATAAATGATAGCCTTGAGGAATACCCACAGGGGAAGGCAAGCCAGTTTCTGTTGCTCCCATAATTTGCATACAATCATTAACAGCTCAGCGATCTTGTAGGAGTCTCCATTTTCCAGATTTTTTCTTTATAACAAAGATTGGGGTATTCCATGGGAAAGTGGAAGGAACAATATGTCCTGTCTCTAATTGTTCCTTTACAACTTGATGTGCAGCCTGTAACTTTTCAATAGATAAGGGCCATCGCTCCACCCATATTGGGTTATCAGTTTTCCAGACAATAGGAATAGGAACAGGCTGTATAGCAATAGCCCCTAGGGAAAATTTCCCAGCCCAGAGCGATCTCCGGCTCTTTTGATAATTAAATTTTTGGATGTAACAGACTGAGGGTCATCTTGTAGGAATTTACCCAGTCTTTTTTCTTGTATATAACCTTGGTCAGCCAGCATATTTTTAACAGGCTCAGTAGTAAGGACTGCTCCCATGGCCTGAAGCACATCTCTCCCCCAAAGATTAACAGGTATATAACTTAACATAAAAGGCTGAAAAATGCCTGTATGTCCTTCATCATCTGACCATTTAAGAAACTGAGTCCTACGTTCTGGAGCCATAGTAGTTCCTCCTCCTTGTTAATGAGTGGAGGCTGGCTGAAGAGGCCATGCTTGTGGCCAATGTTTTTTTTTGCTATTTTTGAGGAGTCTGCTCCCCTGTCCCCAAGTCCAGAAAATCGTCTGCCTTGTAAGGTAAGGGTGAGCATGGGGGCGCTGTTCAAGAGTTGATACCCAAAAAAGCACCCATGGAGCCTGTGGACCCAAAACCAGCAGATCCCCTGATGTCCTTTAAAAAGGGGTTGTTGGTTTGAACATAGGGAGAAGAACCAATTGCGCTATCTGAGCATCCTGTGGTATCATTTATACCCCCATTTTTGCCCTAAACATGATTTTTATTTCTCCTTGAAAGTCTGAATCTACTATTCCTGGAATAACTCTAATTCCTTTGAACAAGGCATTACTGCGTCCTAACAATAGCCCTATTGCTCCTGGGGGAAGAGGCCCAAAGACTCCTGTTCTCAAGGCTTGATTGCCAATTGTGGTGTTAATATTGCTCGGGTGGCAGAACAGAGGTCCAATCCTGTGCTTCCTGGGGTACCACTGATAAGGTCCTGGACATAAAGGGGTTTCTCTGAGGGATCATCTGTATTGGGTGGATTACAGGTGTATCCATTGCCCCGTACATCTGGGCTTGAGAGGCCCGAGGCTGGCCCCGCTTCCAGTTTCCCTGAGCTGGTAAAGGATTACCAAGGGCACCTGTCTTTTACCTACATTTCTTGCTCCAATGATGACCCTTATTGCAACGTGGGCAAAGCCCTGGCCTAGGGCTCAATTGCGTTGCCACACCCTGGGGGCAGTTCCTTTTGAAATGTCCTAGCTGTTCACATCCAAAGCTACTCTTTGGTCTGGCTCCTCTATTGTTCTCCCATCTTTTCATAATTGAAGCTATAACCTGGCCCATAATGTGATGACCATCTATGTCCTGACATATGCGTATATAGTCATTAAGACTTTTGGACTTATGGGGACGTAAAGCCTCTTTACAATACTTGTTTGTATTTTTGAATGTTAATTGTTTAACTATGGGCATGGCATTTTCAACATCACCCAAAATGTGTCCTGCCAGCTGTAGGAGGTGGTCTGCAAATTCTGAGTAGGGCTCAGACAGTCCCTGCAACATCTTAGATAGTTGATCTCTTGCAGCCTTATTAGTCAAGGCTTCCCAAGCTCTAGTAGCAGCAGCAGTAATTTGTGCATAGACCTCTAGGTCAAAAAGAATTTGAGCTGTAATGGTTGCATGTTGACTTCTATTTGTAGCATATGTGAGTATATCTAAATTCCTAGCAAGAAATCTGGCATCAGCATTATTTTGCGCGGTTCTTTGTAAAATTCTTGAAATTTGCCTCTCCAGAGCAAATAGTCACCCACATTTAGTAAGGCTCTACAGAGCTGCATACAATCACTAGGGGTGCAATTTATCACTGGGAAAGACTCAAAAAATTGAGTAAAAGGACCATGGGCCCATAAGCAGTGACAGCCTCTTTATGCTGTTTTATATCCTTAAAATTTAATGGGCTATGTCCCCTAACGCTGTTATCTGAGGGTCCCTTGTCTCAATCATTGGAAACATCTGTCTTTCCTTTTCTAATGCTTCTATTTTGTTCTAAATCTTGTATTTCTTTAAATGTCCTATTCATCTATGCCTTTTCTTTTATTTTATTGCAATGAATTCTTTCAATGTCTTGTTTATAATCCTGGTGCCCTGCCTTTTCAATAGGGCCATTAATTGCTCATTGAGCTTTTCCTTATAGTTATTGGCATCCATACTTCAATACACCCTCATTCATTTATTTTTGCCGTCCGGCGTTCGAGGGCGATCTCTTAGGTGATCCTTTCTTTCAGATCTCGGTGGGACCTCCACTTGTAGCGCCCGCACTACCATCTCTACCACGAGTTGGGCGAAGGCCTAGAGATTGAAATAAAGACAAGACAGCGGGTCATTCGTTCATTGGCAAAGTTGGAACACCAAATGCCGAATGCCGTTTATTGAAAGGGAAGAACGGGATTAAAAAGCGACTTATAACACAGTGGAAAATTACAGGAATTTTTTGGCTTAGCTCCTCCCTGTGTTGCCACAAGGTGTGTGTCCCAAGATGTGTTGTCACGAGATGTGTGTCACAAGATATATTGTCACGGAAAGAGTACCATGAAAACCCTTGGGACAAGGAGTTCCCGCCAACAGCTTCAGGCTAGCTCAAGGTGCCTTGGGGATCCATGCAGGGCCCTACATTAAATGATGTTTTTGATAATGATTATCTATCGTTCCTTCAAACCCACATTGCAATATGGCCCAATTTTCGATAGTGCCACACAAGATCTTAACCTGGTGACAGTAATAAAGCACCACAAGTAGTGCTGGGGGCAGTCCAAAAAATTGAATGCTTTGTTGAATTCCACTATGAGGCAAACTAGCGACTGCTGTGGGATAACATTCTATTGCTTTCGCTGGGGAGATTTTGGGAGGAATCCAAAGCAATGATCTGACCTGACATAACAACCCTGGAGTCTGATTTTAGGTAGGGAGAATGCATAATGTGATAGCTTGACCTTCCTTCCATCTAGATAGAAATGCATTTTGTAGTCTTTCCTCAACTTTACATAAGGCTTCTCTAGCTTCAACAGTCAATTGCCTAGGAGAATCAAGAGCTGGGTCCCCTACTAATATATGACATAATGGCTTTAATTTGTAATTTGGCAACTTTAAATAACTCCTAATCCAATTAACATCTCCTAATAAGTTCTGAAAGTCATTTAATGTTTTCAAATTATCCTTTCTCAACTCAATCTTTTGAGGAACAATTTGTTCCTCATACACTTTGGCTCCTAAATAATTAACAATCTTATCCTTTTGAACCTTTTCAGGGGCTATAAATAACCTTTACCAATAATTTAACCAAATCTTCATAAGCCTGATCTAAAATTTGTTCATCCTTGGCCGCCAACAATATATCATCCATATAATTGATGCATTTCAAGGCATGAAATTTCCATCTTAACACTAGGAGTCATGCAATGTCTATTCAGAGCTTCAACTTGGGCTACAGTAAATGAAGCTGAAATCCCATATGTTCTCATATACTCAGCCAAAACCTTGATGACCTTGAAGTCTAAAAGCTCCTCATATCTATTGCCTTGGGCACCCTGGAAAACCAGAGAAGCTAGACCAAGGTCAGTTTGCACTACTCTCCGCACCTCAGGGAAAAGGAATGCCCTGTCCTTCGGCCCCACCCTTGCTCCATCTGATAAGGGGAGCTGCCAATGGCTTTATTCCAGGGGGATCCTCCTCCTCCTTATATCACCATTTCTCCTTCTCTTCCCCTCTGTTCTCTAAGGGATTGGTTCTGAACCTTTTTCTATTCCTCCTCAGAGTCTGTTTCGACAATATCAGACTCCCCTGTGCTCTTAACCTCTTCTGGTCTTTCTTCTTGTAGCATTTCTATCACAGTTTGCTCCTTTTCCACTGCCTCTCTACAGCATTTCTGGTTCTCAGTGCAACTATGCATTAACATCCAAATGGGTCTGACTCCAGGCTTTATCATCCCTTGTTCCCAAGGGAAGTCAAGATCCCTGCCAAACTTGTCCCAGCACACTAACATAAGGTCTCCCGAAACTGCGAAACCAAGGTGTAATGGCATCGCATTCGCCCAGAAACCTCTTTAATGTGCTTTTCTTTAATTTAAGTTTCTTTGACAAAAGAAGCTCCTGAAGAGCCAGAAAAATTGGATGAGACTGACATGTCCCCATTTTAAAAAATTTTACTTTCGGTTCGCTAGAACCTCTTGCTCAATGCCTAAGTCTTTATTGCCACTTATCCCTGAGGTCTTATTATTCCACTCTTCCTAGGGAACCTTATTGCCACTTATTTCTGAGGTCTTTATTGTCCCACCTTACCTTGGGAACTTTCCAGTGCTGCCCTGACTGCAAGAATTTCTGATCTCCGTCCCGGTAAGGGCCACCAGGTGTCGCTCCCAACCTCAGCCTGCAAGGAAGATGCAACTCGGGCAAGATCTTCTTCAAGTAGTTTATTCAGGATCCTTGAACATGCTTCTTTTTCTGACTCCGGGGAAATGCCTGCACTGTCTTAAATCTCCTTGCGCTGACAAACCCCACTGAGCCACGGGGACCCTACAGATAGGCTGCTCTTATACGGAAGCAAGCAAGCTCAACAGCCTGGGCCAAATAAGGACTTTTTTTACCATAGAGAACGCTCACCATCTGGAAGGTGGAAGCCTGCGCCATCTTAAGGCAAGGCACTTCGTAGCTCTCTAAACCCTCGAAATATTATAATCAAACACTTAGCATACAGAATAGAGAAAGAATATTAAGAGCAATGAAGGAAAAAGACAGTTAACATATATAGGTAGACCTATCAAAATTACACCTGAGTTCTCCATGGAAACCATCAAAGCCAGAAGGTCCTGGATAGATGTTCTACAAGTATTAGGAGACCACGGAAAGGAGCCCAGGATACTATACCTACAAAAAACTCTCAGTCACTATAGATGGAGAAAACAAGTTATTTAATGACAAAACCAGATTTTCAAAATATGTATCTACAAATCTAGCCCTACAGAAAGTATTGGAAGGAAAACTCCAACCCAAGGAAATTAACTATGCCCACGAAGATTGTAGACAACAGATAATCTCACTACACCATTAAAATCTGACCACAATTCTTCACTGACCTTGAAAGGATCATATTCAACTTTATATGGAAAAACAAAAGACCCAGGACAGCCAAAACAACCCTGTGCAATAAAAAAACTTCAGGAGGCATCACCATCCCTTACTTTAAGCTCTACTACAGAGCTATAGTTCTGAAACAAGCCTGGTATTGGCACAAAAATAGACATGTAGACCAATGGAATCAAATTGAAATTCCTGAAATTAACCCACAAACCTATGAATACCTGATTTTTGACAAAGCTGCTAAATGAATACAATGGGTCGAGGAGAGCATCTTCAACAATTGGTGCTGGCACAATTGGATGATGGTGTGTAGAAGACTGCAGATAGACCCATGTCCGTCACCATGCACAAAACTGAAGTCCAAATGGATCACAGACCTCAACAGCAAACTAGCCACATTGAACCTCTTAGAAGATAAATTAGGGGTTACCCTTGAACCACTTCCTGAACATAACTCCAGGGGCACAGACACTGATAGCAACAATTAATAAATGGGACCTCTTCAAACTTAGAAGCTTCTGTATGGCAAAGGACACATTGGAGAAGACCAGAAGGCTGCCCACAGACTGGGAAAAGATTTTCACCAATCCTATATCTGACAAAGGGCTGATCTCCAAAATATACAAAGAACTCAAGAAACTAGTCAACAAAACACTAGTAAAAATGGGGTACAGAATCAAAGAAAGAACTCTCAATAGATAAAATCAAAAAGGCTGAAACACAATTAGGAAAGTGCTCTAAATCCTTAGCTATCAGGTAAATTCAAACCAAAACAACTTTGAGAAACCATCTTATTCCACACTGTGTGACCATTTCAGAACCACCACTGTGTAGGGCCCTGTATGGATCCACAAGACACCTTGAGGTAGCCTGAAGCTGTTGGCGGGAACTCCTTGCCCCAAGGCTTTTGTTGGTACTCTTCCCTTGACAACACATCTCATGACAACACATCTTGTGACACACATCTCGTGACAACACATCTTGTGACATACACCTCGTGACAACACAGGGAGGAGCTAAGCCAAAAAATTCCTGTAATTTTCCACTGTGCTATAAGTCGGTATTTAAGCCCTTTCGTCCCCCTCAATAAACAGCATTCGGCATTTGGTGTTCCAACTTTGCCATTGAACAAATGACCCGCTGTCTTGTCTTTATTTCAATCTCTAGGCCTTCGCCCGACTCGTGGTAGAGATGCTAGCACGGGCGCTACAAGTGGAGGTCCCACTGAGATCGGGAAAGAAAGGATCACCTAAGAGATCGCCCTCGAAGGCCGGCCGGCAAAAGTAATTGAATGAGGGTGTATTGAAGGATTGGTGCCAGTAACTGTAAGGAAAAGCTCAGCGGGCAATTAATGGCCCTATTGAAAAGGCAGGGCACCAGGATTAAAACAAGACAGCTAAAGAATTCATTGCCATAAAGTAAAACAAGAAATGGCATAGATGAATGGTACTTTTGAGGAAGTACAAGATTTAGAAGAAGGTAGAAGTGTTAGAAAAGGAAAGAGAGGTGTTTCCAGTGATAGAGACAGTGGATCCTAAGATAAAAGGGTTAGGGAGCACAGCCCATTAGATTTTAAAGATATAAAACAGCTTAAAGAGGCTGTCACTGCTTATGGGCCCATGCTCCTTTTACTCAGACAATGTTTGTGTCTTTTGCAGCGTTAAATTGTACCCCTAGTGATTGTATGCAGCTCTGTAGAGCCGTGCTGAGTGGGGGTGACTATTTGCTCTGGAGAGGCGAATTTCAAGAATTTTGAAAGGAAACTGTGCAAAGTAATGCTGTTGCCGGATTTCCTGCTAGGAATAAAGATATGCTCATGAACGCAACAAGTGGAGGGCAATATGCTACCCTTGCAACTCAAATTCTTTTCAACCTAGAGGTCTATGCACAAATTACTACTGTTGCTACTAGAGCTTGGGAAGCCTTTCCTAATGAGGCTTCAGGAGAGCAAATATTCAAGGTCTTGCAGGGACCATCTGAGACCTATTCAGAATTTGCAGACTGCCTCCTACAGCTGGCAAGCCACATTTTGGGTGATGTTGAAAATGCCTCTGCCCAAGTGTGGCTGACAAACTATTCACCAGTGATGGGTAAGACAGAGGGGGCAAATATCCAACCTAAGCCAGGAAGGTTACAGGCCTGGGTGACCTCTCCAATGACGGGAAAGGAATTATGCTGATGTCCTCTGTCACCTAAGACAGGTGTTAGTTTATATTAAAAGAAAGGGGGTCCTGTAGGGCCCTGCATGGACCCCCAAGCTACACCACTGCCCTGCTAAATTCTTTTATATTTGCATTTTCTTTCCTGTAGATTAAAAAAAAGCCCTAAATTATGTAACTTCTGTATAACAACGATTAAGTATCTTTAGCTACAATGGCGGTCACTTCCACACTTCCTGAGTGACACCTTTTTAAAAACAAGGCCATCAGTAGTCTGTTGCCTCAACCTTGAACTACCTGTAATTCCAAAACTAAGGAGGTTAAGGTAAGGAGGCAGCCAGTATTTGAGTCCAGTCTAGGCAACATAGTAAACCTCTTTCTCAAAACACACACACACAAACACACACACACACACACACACACACACACACACATTCTGAGAGCCAAAGTTGCATACTGTTGTCTTCTAGCACTTAGGAAGTAGTGGCCGGAGAATCAGGACTGCAATGTCCTTTATGGTACATAGAGTGCTCAAGATGTATGTGCACTGTATGAAACCTTGTATAAGGAAGGAAGACACCCAAAGACTGACACAAAAACTTCACCAAGAAAAAAAAAAAACAGATCAAATCAAATCCTTACCATTTAATATCTATTTTTAGTCAACAAAGTATTGCAAACAATATCCTCATTATTTTAAAAACATTTTAATATTGGGAGTATTTTGTGAACTGAAAAAATAAAAACCTCGCAAGGGCAACATTGAACATCAACAAAAGCAGACATAGGATACATACACACTCACATACATAGGACACCTCTAAAAAGAAATATCAATCCCTAACCCTAACAGGTAGATATCAAGTATCATTCTTTCTCCACATGCACTTTAAAGATGAGTAGTGAGGTACCTGTAACCATGATATAGCAATCTTAGCTATCCCAGAATGTGAGACAGTAAAGTAGGCTACCATATAGCCATATAACCAGGAGTTCCACACCAGCCATGGCATCTCCACAGAAATGAAAACAAAATTAAAAACTTAGGTAAGTAATTTGCTGTCAGTCAGGCAAAGAATGGAAGTGTTGATCCTCCATTTACTCACAATTACTTTGAGACAAATGCAGAAAAATAAGAGAAATATATTCCACCATATGCATTCCACCTTCATGAATCCACTTTATAGCTGAGCCTCCAGTGCTTAAATTCAGTGATGAATACTCAGTTAATTACAGACTAGTAAGCTGTAGCATCTCTAATACGAAAAGGAACTACTGCACTTCCCCAGGTATAAATCTGAAGTCAAATTCTAAAGTGCTGAAAAATAGGTATAAACTTTAGTCCCAAAAATGACAGCAGTGCTTGATGTGGTGGAACCAGGTGCACACTCTAGTACCTCAGAGACAGTCAGCTGTGTCTCCTGTTGCTAATAGTAAGGAAGATGACAGCTGAAACCCTTCATTGAACTCACCAGCTTGCTCTGAGATCAATGAGGACTTGGATAAAGTGCTTCAGAGTGGTGGCTTGGAGTGTGTTCCAGAGAGTATTGTTGGAAAAGAATTGGAGACAGGTGGCACCTCCAGAGCGGTTGGCTTTTTAGGACACCAGAGATTATCTGGCTGGTACACAGAAGGGAGAAAATCAACTAGAAACCACAATACAAGGGGAAACCTCTCCTGGAGTTGGAGGGCTGGATTCCTTTGAATTTAATAAAATGCAGAGGTCAAGGTGTCCATGGAGGAAAAGGAATTCTGTCTAGACTCAGGGGAACCCCCATTCATTTCATCCTCTCATTTAAACCCAAAGGGAGATGTGTCTTTGTGTGGGGATGAGGAAATGGGGCAGGTGTTACTGGAGGATCTTGGAGTCTACTGCTCATGTCTAACGTTCTTTGGCCATGCATGGTATTTTCGTGACTATTTTCTTCAATTCTTTGTACATTTTGGACATCAGTCCTCTGTCAGATGTAGGGTTGTGAAGATCAAATTCCAGTCTGTGGGCTGCTGTTTGGTCTTGTCCACTGTGTCCTTTGCCTTACAGAACCTATTCAGTTTGAAGAATTCCCACTTATTAATTGTCGATCTCATTGTATGTACTCCTGGAGTTATGTTCAGAAAGTGGCCTCTTCTACCAGTTGTTCAATGGTACCCCCCCCCTTTCTATTCTAAGAAATTCCATCTGGTTGGAATTAGGTTGAGCTCTTCGATCCATTTGGACTTGAGTTTTGTGCATGGCTATAGACATGGGTCTATCTGCACTCTTATACACACCATCATCCAGTTTTGCTAGCAATATTTGTTGAAGATGCTTTCCTCCCTCCTTTTTATACTTTCAGTGTTTTGTCAAAAATCAGGGGTTTGTAGGTGTTAGGGTTAATATCAGGATTTTTTATTTGATTAAATTGGTATACCTGTCTATTTTTGTGCCAATACCAGGTGGTTATCAGCCCTATAGCTCTAGAGTAGAGCATGAAGTTGAGGATGGTGATGCCTCCTGAAGAACCTTTATTGCACAGGGTTATTTTGGCTATCCTGGGTCTTTTGTTTTTTTTTTCACATAATGTTGAGTATTATCCTTTCAAGGTCAGTGAAGAATCTTGCTGGGATTTTATGGGGAATGCATTGAATATGCAGATTGCATATTCACAAGAACACATAAATATTAGGTTTTATAACAAACTTTACTAATAAAAGTGATAATAAAAGTGCAAGTATAGGAATATACAAAGCTATAGTAGCATATTTGAATCTTTTTACTGAAGTTATAATTTATCTAGACAAAAAGAATTGCATCAATAACAAATAGTCCTAAGCTTAAGGAAAATTATTTCTCTCAGTCTCTACATCCCTAAGTTAATTGTAGAACTTTTTGTACTTTGGTTCTCTCTTGTTGTCTTCCATCTATGTTTTGGAACAGTCATTGTCAGATGTTGAAGTTCCCATTGAAGCTATCATACTCAGTTTTACACTGGTATAGTAGATACATTTCATTAGATTGCAGAAATTAAAGAGTGTTAATTGGGACATACTTGTAATGAGTAATCAGTGGGGAAATAAATATATTCTGTCTCTAGATTTAAAAAGCCTATACATTTGGGGAAGATATTTAACTCCATGATCAGAGGCCATAGCTTCCACAGTATAGAAAAACATATGAAACCATCAATGAATATTTATCCAAGAAATTGCTTAAAAACAGGGGGCCCCTTGAGGAACCCTATGGGCCAGGTCAATCCCCAGAGGATATTTAAAATAAGTAGTCAAACAAAGGTGGGGCAATGGAAGGGGTATGTATGAATGGAAAACAGAAATTACTTCCTCTAATGCCAACATCACTTCCTAACTGCACATACTATCTGCCTTCCTGGTCCCCATAGCTGCACTTACTCCCTTAATTCAGGGTGCATGCAAACCTGTCTAGGCCAAATCTATAGTTATTTAGATAGGAGACAATCATCATCAAGACACAGGCATCCTGTAGCAGGAAAGGTAATGTCTTAAGGACAAAAGGAGTTATTGGAGCTCAATGAACTCATGAAAATTTGGAATGCATACCCATATACCAGTTGAGAAAAGTCAGACTGTCAGACTAAATTCCAGGACTAACAAAGCACACAGAAGCAATGTAAGGATATAGATCATGAGATCTTCTTTTAACTGCTTGGTGATAGTGAACATGTTTAATCCCAGGACAAAGGAGGCAGCCTGATTTTCTGAGGTTGAGGCCAGCCTCAGAGTTCCAGGGCTGCACTGATAAACCTGTTTTGACAACAAAAAACAAAACAAAACAAATCAGATAAAGGAAGAATCAGATCCACCTTCTAATGGTAGGCAGCATGTATACAGGGTATTGAAGGAGGAAGCTCTCCCTCTTTGGCTGCTAACCCTAGCTCTGGCTACCAAATATATTGGTTTACTACTATCAGAGCCCATGTCTTTGTAATTTTGGTATATAATGACCAGCTGAGACATCGATCCTAATAAACTAAAAATCTTCTGTACTCCTAAGATTCCCATTGGTAGGCAACCATTGTTGGACTAACTAGATCACAACTTGTGAGACATTATAATAAATCCACTTTCTACAAATATAGTGAGATTCATCATACATTCCGTTTCTTGTAGAGAACATTGAATAATGTACTTGGTTTTTGTTGGGAGCCGTCCTTGAGTCACATCCTCTTGCAGAATTACTTACACCTTAAAACTCTAATTAAGGCTTATCTTGGTAAAACAGAAAACTTCTTAAACAAGCAGTCTGTTTCACTAACCCCAGGAATTGAGGTGAACCAGACAGCAGGAATTGAGATAAGCAGACATTTATGGTCTGAAGTTTATGGCCTGGGACATTACCAGAGCCCCAGATTGGGCACAGTTACCCCTCCCCACTTCCTCCCTGCTTTGCTTTAAAAACCTCTCTTTGGCCTAATAAAATTGAGACCTTGACAAACCATTGCTTGGTCTCATTCCTTCTTTCTCACCCATTTATTTTCAGGTTCTATCCCACCTCGACCCACAAATAACATGGTCCCTCTGGTGGGGGTAGGTTTTTGTTTTCTTTTCTTTTTTATCTTATCAGTGAAGTTGTATTGGCTTACAATAGTGCTCACAAATACATACTTCCTAGTTCAATTCCTCTCCAAATATTCAATTTTCCATGAAGACAACTCTTCTCATTATTATTCATTTGCCAAGTGTTTGCTCTCAGTTTCAGGGATAAAACTCTAGATCCATGGAGCCATCATCCAGCTATCTGATAGAAGAAAGACATATTATCTTTTTTTTTTTTTTTTTTTTTTTTTTTGGAGATCTGGTTCCTGCTTTTCTTTCCTGATTGTCTGAAGTTCCCAAGAAAACCAGGTAAAATAGTTACTTTAGTTCACATAAATTCAGTGTTAAACCAAATAACAAATATCAATTTTTGCATCCCTAAATCTCTGTGTAGTAAATAAATATTCTGAGCTCCCATCCAACTTGTTCACCAAGAATAACTCAACCCACTTAAGTAAGTATTGTTAGCTAGCCACACTGTGTCTAGGAGGAAGAAAGGAAAATTCCTGTGAACTGCAGGAAGATAGCAGGGGTCAGCTATGGAACAAGTGTTATAGAAATGCACATCTCTGCTGACATAGAAAACTCTTTGTCTGTGGTAGAAGGCAATCAGGACCCATTGTAATGTGTCCTTAAGCACTCTGCATCCAGCTGTGATGTACTCTTATCACTAAGGCCTTACTAGCCAATCAGACCCCAAGGTGACCTGCCTGTCAGAAGTACAGAGCCATTCTGGCCTGGATTTGAAGATAAACTGGAGGCAGTGGTTTTGTGTACTGTGCTTTTAGGAAGGGCAAATTGGAAAACCACAGCATGGTGTGTGAGGGTCTGCTGTCCTCAGATGGGTAGTGGGAGATGGAGAGGTATGGGATCCAGTGTGGAGGGTATTTCCTGAGTTGTCATACAGTCCATAAAATTCCCAGAAGTGAGAGGCAGGCCTCTAAATAACTGTTCTATGGGCTGTATCTGCTCTGAGCACTGGGAGCAGGGAGGTGGGTGTAGAAACATGTATTTAGTCAACTTCTACATACTTTTGGTACACCCACTGAAAGCATGGCGACAAACTTCCAGAGGCCTTTTAGGTAAGTATCTTTTAGAAGGTTGGCACTTTGCATTTTACTTTTATGTGTAAGATCCATTTATTGTTAATTTTCTGCAGGTTGTAAAAGACATCTCATGTAAGGGTAGCACTTCACTATTGAGCAGTGATCTACAGGAGTAAATTTGTAACACAAAGATTTACAAATGCTTTGGAGATAGTATGTCTCACAAAGTAGAATTTAACTGAGGTAGGCCTGCCTCTAAAACACACAAAGCTAAGTGTATGTTGACCAGACCTGATAGAATTTTGAATCCCAAATACACATTTGTTCACCATGATTTTCCAGACATTTGACTCCAAACCATTACAAAGAAGCCACTCCTGTTTTATAACAGCATGTAGTCCCTTACTGATATCAAAAAAAAAAAAAACAAAACAAAACAAAAATAAAAACAAAAAACAAACCAAAAAAAAAAAAAACACACACACACACACACACACACACACACACACACACACAAACTGGCCCATAACCAGCTGCTCACAGAGATATTAAATGTCCACAAGCAACCTTTTGGCCCAGTATGCCATATAGTTGCAGTTTTCTTCTCCAGAAAAACATAGTTCTACCAGATTGGCAATAGGACACCAGATTTTAAAAAGCAAACCAATGAAGTATGAGTGGCCAGATAAAGCACAGCTTTCATTTAGGCACTCAGGCAGGCATGAGGAACATTCTTTGGAGAGATAGTAACAGCCTTGTCTAGGCCTTGGGAGCTTTCCCTAAGGCCCTGGTGTATTAACCATAAAACAGGGTACCTTGTCCAAAATCAGGTATTTGCTGGGGAGAGCTGGTATTTGTTTGGAACAAAGCCTTAGTGGATAGGTTATTTCAGGTCTGTAGATCTAAACTACATAGAAATATGTTTCTCAGTCCCAAGGCCAATGTGGGCCTAGTCAGTAATAATCATGAGATACCCTGTGTTCCCCTTGTGTGGCATTGTTTAAGTGGTCTTCTCCTGAGTTTGTCCCATTGAATGACTTCAAGGGATTCTCCTGTTTCCTTCCCTTTCCTTCCTGGAAGTAGTGTACAACAGTCTATTCTCCTTAAGAAGCTTACTTGGCATGGGAAACTTCTCCCCATCCCAGCTTTTTTTTTTTTTTTTTTTAATATTTTCTACCTTCTACATTTACCAATACCTTCACCTCAGGATCCTACATGTGAAGCAGGTCCATCAGTTTCAGGTATCTGATGTCCTTAAGAAATAGTATTTTGAACACATTTGCTGTATAATCCTCTCATCTTCCTTAGTAGCCAGACATTGAAATTGTTCAATGTCTAAAATGGAGCTTGAACTTAAAAAGCCATTTGAGAAGGATAGAATATATGAAATGCAAAAATATGTCTAGGCTGGTTCCTGTTCGAGCATTTTCTAAGATGGATACATATTATGTTAGATGTATTTTTTTTTTATAGATCTCCACTGTGGGTGAAGTGATTTTTCCCTGGGAAGGCATATTAAGGCTAGAAAAGATGCATTTTCATCCTGTTAGAAGAATGTTTATGAGGCAAGCTCTTATGTTGATGCAGGTGGCATTAGTTGCAGTCTGTTGCTCTCCAAACAATGGCCTTGCTGTGTTCTATGCTATTCCTTCAAAATTCTTAAATTACTGTAACCTCAGAGATTTAAAATATCCACTAGTGTCAGGTAGGGAACTATCCAGTGCAGTCACAGGAAAAGGATTCGCATGTGGAGCATTGCCTCTGCTTTCAGATCAGAATAAGCAAAATTATTTACACTGAAAGAGGATTCAGGGTAAGCAACCAGGTGCTGGAGTCACCACTATGAAAAAAGTAAATGACTGTGGTAGGGGGAGTGATTTTGTAATTTCCCATCATGTTTGAATCCATGCCATGTGTATGAACACAGACCAGAGTATGTGGGTATACAGTTTGGGAAGCTAGTTCTGAGCCAATGAATGTTGAATTTGACAATAGGTAACTCTCTTCGTGGATAAATGTTCAATCCTGCATGACACACTAATATCAGCTCAGAGGTTTGAGAAGATCATTGACTATGTGTAAGGTTACCATGCTCAATACAAAATAACAGCATATGGGCAGCATCAGTCTATCTCTTCTTAATTACTGCTCTATTTTGTTTGTGATCTATCAAATTTCTGAAGATCAGATTACTAAGCTGAGTCACTATTAAGCTACACACTTGGTTAAGTGTAAGTCATTAGTTAACCACAAACTAACCCACTAGTTAGCCACACACATTAACTCACTAGTTAACTACATACACTATGTCACCTGTTAGACACACACCTAAGTCACTTGTGAGCCAAACACATGAAGTCACTAGTTAGGCAAACACCTAAATCAATAGGCAGCCACCCACATGCCTATGTCACTATTTAGTCACAAAATCTAAGTCACAATGCAACCACACAAATAAGACAGTACTTAGCCACACACATTAAGATAGTAGTTAGTCACACAACTAAGTCACTAGTCAGCTACATGCCTAAGCAGTAGTTAACCACATTGACTAAGCCACTAGGTAGACAAAATTCTACGTTACTATTTAGCCATAGGCACTATGTCACTAGTTAGCCACACACACTATACCACTACTTACCCACACTTACTAAGTCACTAGTTAGCCACATATCTAATTCACTAGCTAGCCACAGACACCAAGAAAGTAGTCAGCCACACACACTAAATTACATACACACACTAAGAGAGTAGTTAACCATTCACCTAAATCACTCGTTAGCTACATACACTAAGTCACTAGTTATCCACACACACTAAATCAGTAGTTAGATACACACACTATGTTACTAGTTAGACACATACTAAGTCACTAGTAAGCCACACACCAAAGTCAGTAGTTAGTCATACTCATCTAGGATACTAGTTAGCCACATACACAAAATCAATAATTAGCCAAACACAGTAAGTTACCACTTATCCACCAACACTAAGCCACTAGTTAGCCACACACACTAAGTCAATTGATAGCTACACACATTAAATCACTAGTACCCAGAAAAACTAAGACACGTGTTATCTGCTGCAGACCTCTCAGTGGGCAATGGTCTGTGGTGAGACCAAGACTCTGATTAACATGTCAGGAGTTGCTTTGGCTTGACAGACAGACAGAAACACACTTGAGGAGCTTTGCAACAGCTGCAATTTTTACTTCAGATCATTGGGATTTTATGCAGAAAGTTCATGGAACAGATCTTTGGCCACAGTTTAAAATTCACAGACATATTATAAAAATGTCAGCAATTACTTTAAAGCATGAGATTGTAAATACATCTAAGCAAGTGTGTAGCTGAGAATCTGTTTTTTTTTTTTTTTTTTTTTGGCCTGCTTGTGGTCAGCATACCAGTGATTTGATTTACTGATTTTAGAGAATAATCATTGTCTCTGGTCAGTAAACTTTTAACAACATTGGTAAGAACTCTTGTACTGTTGTATTGATTCAGGGGCCCTAAGACTTCAAGTTAGAGTATTGTAGTAAATCCCACAGCAGCTTTTCTGATGGCAGGCTAATTACAGGAAGGGTCATCTTGTGGGCTAAGTCCTACAGCTTTAGCTATGTTAATTTATTATGCCTTGTGCTGACACTTGAAGTCTCAACTGGCTAAGTGGGATTTGTAGTTCAGGGCACAGAGGATAGCATCCATCTGCTGTTGCTGGTATGTATATCTTTCAGTTTCTGAAACTATATCTAAGTGTTTTCTGGGCTTCACTGAATTAACAGTGGAGCTACAGGCCAAAACACCCATGGTCAAAAGCATTATATCTATCATAGCACAAAATACACCAAGCACCTGTTCCAATCAGCCAGTCAGGCAAGCACCTGTAGGAACCTGGACCACTTTTCCCCAGGAAGCATAACCACATGTGGTACAAACCTCTGGACAGGTAGCCATTGAAATTTCTCTCAGCCATTGCTACACTGTCTCCAGTGGGGCTGCTGTGGCAGTTAACCACACATTAAGTCACTAGTCAGCCAGGTACCTAAGTCACTAGTTAGCCACAAACATAAGTTACTATATAGCCACTCTTGCTAAGTTACTAGTTAGCCACACAAACTAAGTTACTAGTAAGCCACACAGCTATGTCACTAGGTTCCACATACACTAAGTCACTAGTTAGCTACAGTCACTAACACATTAACTACACACCTCTAGTTAGCCACACACTTGAGGCACTTTTCAGCCACATGCACTAAGTCACTAGTTAGTCACAGTCAATATGTCACTAGTCAGCCACTTCTAAGTCACTAGTTAACCACAAACACTATGTCACTAGTAGGCCACACACCTAAGTTTCTAGTTTGCCGCATATGCTTTCACTCGTCAGTCACATTTAAGTTAGTAATTAGCCCAACACACTAGTTACTAGTAGACCACACCCTAAGTCAATAGTTGGCCACACAATTAGGTTACTAGTTAAATACACTAACTCATAGGTTAGCCATATACAGTAAGTCACTAGTTAGTCATAAACACTAAGTCACTAGTCAGACACATACCTAACTCATTAGTTAGCTATGCATGTAAGTCACTAGCTAGCTACACACCCAAGCCACTATTTCGACATTGAGGCCAATGTCTTCCTTAACAGAGCAGGGTATGGGCATAGCGTTCATACCAGCCCAAGGGGATGGAGGCAGATGGAAGTGTGCGAGTTCAAGGCCAGTCCTGGCTATTAGAGAGATGGAGAGAGACAGAGTGAGAGAGAGGGGGAGAGAGGGAGAAAAAAATCTGTCTAAAAGAAAAACAACTCACACTAAGGTGATCAAAGGACTTAGGATTTCAGTCCATTAATCCCAGCAGTAGGGATTTGAAGATAGAGTGACATGGCTGGACAGAAAGAGGAAGAAAAAGGCAGAGGAGACAGAAGAGCACCCAGTGTGATGGTTTTGTTTGAGCAGTTAGTCTGAGGGATCAAAGAGATAGCAGTCAATCTGAAGAAGCAGTATGAGGACAGGATCACATTCTTTGTTTGATAATAGGTAGAGATAAGAACTCTAGTAGCCAGGTGCTCTGAGTCTGTGATCCTTCCTTTTTCACCCTCCCACTCTCTGTGAGTTTGTAATTATAAGATCTATTAGAACTTGCTCTTCTGCCAGCCATTGCCTAGAGGTGGTGAGTATGGGCCGAATTGGGGCAGCCTCTCCCCTACAACCTCTCCCCCAACTTCCTGAATTGGCCCCTCATCCCGCTGCTCCTGTGTCCTTTCCCCATAGAGAGCACACTTGGAGCTCTGATACATCCCCACACATCCCCACCGCCACCCTGCCCCCACTACTCTGTGCCATACCCTGCACCTTGTCCTGCTGTTCTGGTTGAGCACTGGGACAGAGGGTGGAGCAAACAGTCTACACTACTTCAGGGACTTCTCTGGATCAAATCTGAACAAAGGAGACCTGCCTATCCACGTGGGGCCACCTGTAATTTCCACCTGCTTGGTCTCTGACCCCCACCTCCAGTCCTCTGCTGGAGTCCTGGGCCCCTCCCAGATATCTGCCTATCTCTATGGGTCCACTCTGAGTTCCCTCCAGCAAATCCTTGACCCCCAAAGCAGAGATTATGCTAAAGAAAGAGAACTCAGGTAGAGAGTGCCAGTTCCATGAGAGATTGGACTATCGGTAGAGGAACATTTCGAGTATCAGCCCAGCCTTAGTCCTCTTCTGCCAGCCATTGGCTAGAGACCACACTACTTTGGGGGAAATCTTGGAGCGAATATGAACACAGAAGACCAGCCTATCCACACGGGACCAACTGTATTTCTCAACTGCTTCGCCTCTGACCCCCATCTACAGTCCTCTGCTGGAGTCTCAGGCCCCACCCAGAGACCCACCTATCTCTGCGGGACCACTCTGAGTATCTGCAGGCATCTTCTACTGGATCCTCATCCCTGACACCATCCCTGGGTCCCTGTCTGCGGAGAGACATCCTATAGAGCTTGGACCAACAAGAGAGCGACAGATATTGAAACTCTGACCCACATAAGCCCCCCGGGGAAGCACCATAGAGAGAGGGAGAGACAACACAAACACCTATTGGAAGAAGCTATGGAAAGATGGCAATACAAGAAAATAACTAACAACAGAAGACAAGCATGAAACCACCAGAATCTAAGGAATCTACCCCAACTAGAATGGAACACAACAACAAAGCAGAGGAAGCAGAAGGGAATGACTTAAAAATTACCATCAAAAAATGATAGAGGCCCTCAAAGAATATGTGAGAAAATCCCTTAAAGAAATGGAAGAAAAAATAAACAAAAAAGTGGAAGAAATGAACAAATTCCTTAAGGAAAGAAAAAAAAAAGTGCAAAAACTAAGAAACAAGAGAATCAAGCAGGTGAAGGAAACGGATCAAGACTATAAAACTCAAATAGAGAAAATAAAGGCAACACAAACCCAAGGAATGCTGGAAATAGAAAAACTGGGCAAAACATTGGGAACTACAGATGCAAGCATAACCAACAGAATTCAAGAGATGGAAGAGAGAATCTTAGGTTCACAAGATAAACTAGGAGAAATAGATTCATCGAAAAAAGAAAATCATAAATCCAACAAATCCTTAACACAAAAAAATCCAGGAAATGTGGGACACCGTGAAAAGACCAAACCTAAGAATAATAGGAATAGAGGAAGGTAAGGGAGCCCAGCTCAAAGTTGTTGAAAACATATTCAACAAAATCATCAAGGAAAACTTTCCCAATCTGAAGGACATGCCCATGAAAGTACACGAAACATAAAGAAACCCAATAGGCTCCACTTATAAAACACCATCCACTTGTTTAATCTTTATTCATTTAATTATGAAAATCTGTCATTATGTATTCAGTGGTCACTGGAGTTTTGAGCCTCATTATGGGAGTCCATCGTGCCAGGCCATCACATCATCTAATACTACACTTATTTATTTAACTGTTAAACTAGGAAATTAAGTAATAATTCATCATTTAATTAATGTATTTAAAATAGAGGTAATGTTATGGACCATAAGTCCCTTTTGGAGTCAGATTTTGGGAGTCGATGACGTAACATCATCTCATTACTTCATCATTTAGCTATGTAAATAGATCATTACATCAGCGATAGTTTTAAGACTTTGGTGCCACCTCCTCGGTGTTAATATAAAATGCCATAATTAATTGTCAATTTAATTTTTTAAATAAATCATTATGCTAGGAAGAGATCAGTCTGACTACTCCATGTGCAATTTAAGTATGCACCACCCTGTCATTATTTAATCATTTTTCATTATATATTAATTACTTAAATCAATGAGAATGTTGTTCTTCGTGACTAGAGTCTGGTCATTCTTCTCTGGGAGTTAATCGCGAGGCGTTATTTAATTATGTAAGTACTACTTCTTTGAAAATCACTGGAGTTTGGTTCTACCTTATGAAAGTTAAGTATGCAGGACTATCCAATTATAAACTTATTTGATTGCCTAAGTAATGATGGTGTCATCGGTCATTTGGCAGGAGATCTGTACCAGAAGCAGTTCCCAGAGAATGAGGGACACTGATTTACCAAATGATTACTGATTATATAATCATAGATTTTTAACAGTCTCATGATTAAATGATTTAAAAAAAACTGTATTGTTTCACATCATCAGTTTTGGAGAGCCTGCAACAGGACTGACCCATGAAGCAAACAGTCACCACCAATTTTAAAAATGGAATAACTAAATAATCTCTTGATCAGGGAAACTCATCTCATGAACTCTGTTGGGCTGATAACATGACACACCACCAACAATAAATAACTCTAAGTAAATAATGATTTCCAAACAAGTAAAAGACTTACATAATAAGAACTTTGTGTCTCTCAAGAAAGAAATTAAAGATGATACCAGAAAATGGAACGATCTCCCATGCTCTTGGATAGGAAGGATAAACATAATAAAAATGTCAATCTTGCCAAGCAATCTACAGATTCAACGCAATCACCATTAAAATCCCACCACATTTCTTCACCGACCTTGAAAGGACATTAATCAACTTTATATGGAAAAACAAAAGACCCAGGATAGCCAAAACAACCCTATACAATAAAAGAACTACAGGAGGCATCACCATTCCTGACTTTAAGCTCTCCTACACAGCTATAGTTCTGAAAACAGCCTGGTATTCACATAAAAATAGACAGGTAGACCAATTGAATCGAATTGAAATTTCTGATATTAACCCACATACCTATGAACACCTGATTTTCGACAAAACAGTGATAATTATACAATGGGGCAGGGACAGCATCTTCAACAAATGGCGCTGGCACAATTGGATGAGGTGGTGTAGAAGAAGGCAGATAGAACCATGTCTGTCGCCATGCACAAAACTCAAGTTCAAATGGATCAAAGACCTCAACATCAATCCAGCCAAATTGAACCTCTTAGAAGAGAAAGTAGAAGGTACCCTTGAACAAATTGGTATATGAGACTGCTTCCTGAACATAACTCCAGGGGCACAGACACTGAAAGAAACAATTAATAAATGGGACCTCTTCAAACTTAGAAGCTTCTGTAAGGCAAAGGACAAAGTGGACAAGACCAAACAGGAACCCACAGACTGGGTAACGATTTTCACCAATCCTATATCTGACAAAGGTCTGATCTCCAAAACATACAAAGAACTCAAGAAACTAGTCAACACAACACCAAATAACCCCATTTAAAAATGGCATACAGAACTAAAGAAAGAATTCTCAATAGAGGAAATTAAAAAGGCAGAAAGACACTTAAGAAGATGCTCCACATCCTTAGCTATCAGGGAAATGCAAATCAAAAAACTTTAAGATACCATATTACTCCTGCCAGATTGGCTAAAATTAGAAACACCAATGATGACTCATTTTGGAGAAGATATGGAGAAAGGGGGACACTCCTCCACTGCTGGTGGGAGTGCAAACTCATACATCCATTTTGGAGATCAGTATGGCCGTTCTGGAAAATGGGAATTAGTTTACCACAAGACCTGGCAATCCCCCTCTTAGGCATATACCGAAAGGATTCACGTGCATACAAAAAAGACATCTGTTCAACTATGTTCATAGCAGAACTATTTGTAATATCAAGAACCTGGAAGCAACTTAGGTGCCCCTCAATTGAAGAATATTTAATGAAGATGTGGCACATCTACACAATGGACTACTACTCTGCAGAAAAAAAAATAATGGTATATTGAAATTCGCAGGTAAGTAGAGGGCACTTGAAAAAAAAAATCCTGATTGAGGAAACTCAGTCACAAAAAGAGGAAAATAGTATGTACTCACTCATAAATGGATTTTAGACCTAGGTCAAAGGATCATCATCCTGTAATTCACACCACCAAAGGACCTAGGATACAAGGTATATTCTAACAGATTCATATAAAGTCACTCACAGAACCGGGAAAGGACAAGTCCCCCAGAGCACAGCGGAAGTGGGGGGACAGTGAATGCAGAGAGAAGTAGGAGAAAATGAGGGGGAGGAAAGGAAAACATGTGCGACTAGGAAGATTGAGTCCTGTTAGGAATAGAAGACAGGAGAGAGAGAGAGAGAGAGAGAGAGAGAGAGAGAGAGAGACAGAGAGAGAGACAGAGAGAGAGACAGAGAGACAGAGAGAGAGACAGAGAGAGAGAACAATAAATAGGGAGCCAATATTGTGTTGGAGATAAAATTGAACACAAAGTAAGGTCTAGAGAACTACAAGACTGCTCCCAACAAACAATTTGAGCTTCCGTGGAAAGGCTATCATAAATGCCCTTCCCAGAGAGTGAGATCAAGAACTAACTTATCCATGGAGCCTTCAACTAATGCCTGTTGAAAACAGGATCAAACACCCATACATAAACACTGAGTCGAACTAGAACCCAGATGCAGATGGAGAGGACAAGACCTTCCAGCAGAAACACATACAGACAGCATACCTGAAAAAGGATGAGATAATGGCCACTAGACTGATAGCTGGGAAGCCAGCATGTGACTGACTCAGGCACCCCTGAATATGGGTCTCAGCCAGAAGGACTGAGCAGTCTAAGAGACCTCAGACAGTGGAGCCAGGATGTATCCCTGGTGCACAAAATGACTTTGCGAACATATCCCCCATGGAGGGATAACTGCCTTAATCTAGAGACAGGAGAGAAGCCCTAGTCCCTACTTCATATGACCTGTCAGATCTACATGACCCCAACTGGCATTCCCCTACATATGGAATTGGGGTGGGGGGATGGGAGGGGAGGGTGGTTAGGGTGCATGTGAGAGGGCATAGAGGGTAAAAGGGAGGGAAGGAGGGAGGGATGGAGGGAGGGAGAGAAGGAGGGGGAACTGGGATCGACATGTAAAATAATAAATTAAATTAAAAAAAATGCTTTGACTCCAAAATTTAAGTTGAAGGACAAGTTATTGGGGAAAAGGATTTCTATTTTTGTTTCTACAGAAAATGAGAAGATGTGGGTTCCTTCCAGACTAATGTGGCTTGATCACGCCAGACCGCCTGAAACAGAGTATAAAGTGATCCTAAATTAAAAACAGCTGGAAAAAGCAGCCCTACAGACTACAGCCAGGATTTCTGAATCTTCTTTGAATCCCCCATGACAGCGTCCCTTACCAGCAGGAAGTAGTTTGGAAAGAACGACGCCCAAATTCCCAAATATTATGTATAAATGTTTGTTTTCATTTAATTGGACTTTGTTATATAAAATAAAATAATAATAAAAAATAGCATTTTGAAATTTCAGGGAAATAGAACTAAACTAGGCTATCCTGAGTGTGATAATTACCTAATTTTCACATGCTTCAAAGGATTATATTACTTATATATCATTTACTATTAACATGTATCAGTAAGCATAAACAAATGGATTAAAGGATGAAAAATAAAATACAACAAGCATTAAAAAAAATTCCAGATCATGCTGTAACACAAAAATCCATATATATATAATTAAGAAAAAGAATGCCATTTAGAGCATACACAAAATTAATTCCAAGTGTGAATACGCCCTTAGCCTAGAGACAAGGAGGAGGGCCCGTGCCAAACCCAAATGTCTTGACAGGTTTTGATGAATCCTCCTAAAGAACTCAGCCTCCCAGAGAAATGTATGTGGGATGGGATGGGGAGGTCACTGGGGAAGGGAGGGAGAGGGAACTGGGAATGATATGCAAAATAAGATCTTTCTATTCATTTCTTAACAACAGAAGTTAAGTTATTTTGATGGCAAAAATATGTTAATAACTGCATGTATCTGACACCTAAATGTTAGATGTGAAGGGCAAAGCTTCTGGAAGGCACTGGACAAACTGAATCTCTCCTTCTTTGGTAACTTGCCATCCCTGTGCACCAAAAGCATAATGGAGCTGACTTCAAAGAATTTATTCACCTTGCTGCATAATCGAAATCCTTTCCACAGATGCAACCCACAAGGAAAAGTATTCCTGGGCCACACCCTGGTTGGGGAAGCTCCTAGGACCACAATGGACCTAACAGAACACTGAATTTGACAGCACTTTCAAGCTCAGCGTCCTCCTGGAAGGCCTGCAAAACAGACATTCATGACTTCCCATACCACCCTCTGAATCCACTCACTCACCATGCTGCAGCTTCTGTTCTCCTCCATTCCCCTGCAGCACTCACAGAGCAGCAATCAATCCTCTGGTGCCTGTTCTGATATAAAAGCAAACCTGCAGCATGGCTCCAGGAAGTCTCCTTCCAGACCTGAGACTGGTGGGTTGGCTCAGTGTACCTGATTGGCTAGTGAGGCTTGATTGACAAGAGCTCTTCCTCAAGGGTTAGAGTGTTCTTAAAGACACACTACGCCCAGGACCTCCTTTGGCCCTGGCTTTTACTCCAGACGTAGACATTTCAGAGATCTGCACAAATAGGAACTTATTTGGTTTTTGCGTTTTTTTTTTTTTTTTTTTTTTTTGACAGAATTTCCCTGTGTGGCTCCTGCCATCCTATTCCTTGCTTAGTAAACTGCGCTGGTGAATTCCTTATTAATTATTAATATTAAACTTGTTGTTGTTGTTGTATTCTAATAGTTTTTTTCATTAACTGTCTAATATTTATTGATACATTTATTTATTTATTTATTTTTATTTTTGAGACAATGTTTCCCTTTGTGGCCCTATTGTCCTGGAACTTACTCTGTAGACCAGGCTGACCTCTAAATCAGAGAGATCCAGTTGTGTCTACTTCCTCAGTGCTGGAACAAAGGGCAAAAGACAACACTGCATATTCAGACATTAATTTCAATGTCACTTTCCCATGTCATCAGTAGACAACCCAGCTCTGTTCCTGCAGAGGAGAATTTCAAACCCTCTTTCTCTCTCCACACAATGTGCAGAGCTTGCAAAGACCATTACACAATTCAGACTGAAACTATTCTCTTCTTCAACCATAAACATATATAAACAAAAAACAAACAAGCTTTAAGAATAGAATGTGGAGCTATGCAGTGGTTAGCCATAGAAGATAGGCCATGGTGGAGTACACCTTTAATCCTAGCACTTGGGAGACATAATCAGGTGCATGTCTGTAATTTCATGGCCACCCCACGCTACACCACATTGATCCAGTCTAAAAGAAAAAGAGAGACAAGTGGTAGCTCCTTCCTTTATCCCTGAAATTGGGAGATAGATATGGATGGGAGAAAGAAATATAAGGAGGAAGAAGACAAAAGCTCATTGTTTTCTGAGGGAAGACTCCAAATATCAGAATTGCCAACCCCTTTGGTATGAGTACTTCAGTAGAAATAAGAGCTAGGGCTTGACTGCTCTGCTTCTCTGATCTTTCATCATTAATCACATATCTGAATCCATGTTTTGATTATTAAGAACAACTAGAAGTAGCTTTACAATTTCCAGTGCAGTGTGTCAGTTCTAAATTGTAGTGTATAAGCCTAGAATTTATGCTAATAATATTGATAGTACTAATCTTTACCATTTTATCAAGTTTATTGCTATATTATGTATGTATGAGTTTGAGAGAAAATGGTTTGTATAAGTATACAGGTTATGGGATGAAGATAATGAAGTGAAGTTGAGTGTACATATCTGAACTCTGGTCATCCACAAAAGATGTGCTGAGTCTCTTGCCAAGACACACAACATGTTTTATCTGATGAACCAAAACTCTTCCACAGATTAACAATAAAACCAAAATAAATAAAGAATTATATGATAGTTTCAGAACATGAAGTATCAGAATTTAATATCCTATACATGGTAAGTTTGTAACATGAAAGGAATATAATCCAATGACAATGAACAAAAATTAATAACAAAATGCTTATTGCAAAGGCACAGTAACAATTTTTTTGGAAATACTCAGAATGCTCAATGGAAGTATGAAAACACAGTACAATAACTAACATAATATGACTTTTATACTTACCAGAAAGCAACAACAATCAAAATATGTATAATATGTGTAAAAGAATAAAAGAGATAGAGAGAATAACCCAAGAGCAAAGGTCAAAAAATATCAACTATTAACATAAAGTACAAAAGAAACTTAGCCAAGAAAATGTGATCTTGACCAGTGTTATTCAAATATCTATGAATCCATGTGTACAGAGATTAAATAAACACAGACTTCAACACTCCAATTAAATCAACTAAAAGTGACCCTTAGATATTTTGACCCTGTAGCTATGGATATCTATTCCAAAGACAAGATTTCCCTGTTCTAGAGCTCTCCATGCAAAAGGAGCTGACCTTCTGCTATGGCTCTGTACACCTTTATACCCATTTATTGTTTCAGGTAAACCTAGCCGCACTGATGCGCACTCCACAAACAACATGGGAGAATAATTTAAAATCAACTTCCTGCCAAGTGGTTTATGGCCCAAGGTGAAGACCCTGACCTAACTCCCTACCCAAAACCATACACACCTGAGATATCTCTGCAGAACCGGAATTAAATGTCAGTTAACACAGTATTGTAACTCTTGGTAGCAGAGAGTTAAAAGCATTATAATCTTGTATTGCTGAGAGACATCCACATCACCATTTTTACTACTTTCTAAAATATTTATAAGTCAAACCTGAAAGAGGAATGTAATATTCAGAACTTCAAGAAATCAGACCTTCAGTTATCCAGTATCAGCCCCCACTGCACACCAACAGCATTGCATGCATATGCAGACTGGACAGTTATATAATAAGCAACACACCCGCCCATGCCAGGGCTGCAGAGTCTCCCCCAAACCAAGAAACACATGGAGAGGAAGGCTCAGAGGACAATGGTAACTGCCCAAGTCACCACATGGACCAAAAGAACCCCAGTCTGTCTCATGGTCCATACAAATTTTGCAGAAATGACATCTGAGCAGACCTGCTTTGCAAACCCTACACTCAGAATAGTGTAACCTGTGTTCTTCCTTACAACTTGATAGAGCATAAGGAAAAGAGAATCATGGAAGGAAGGCTTCTCAGAGTCCAGCATTGGCTGGGACCACCCAGTTGGACCTAAAATTTTGCAGCCCACTACCAGGGAATCAGAAATCAATGACTCAGATTGCATAGTCCTTGTAGCTCTGCACTACGCACCCAGCAGATAGCGGCCTAATCCAGAAAGTTTTTGTTTTAGTATACATTCTTCTACTGTCCTGGAAGTTAAGCTGCTCATTATTAAAATCACAGTGTACCTTGTGTACACATTTTGTTACACACTCATTGTTACTGGCCAGTAACCATTGACCTCATAGCTGGGAAATACTGCAGCCAAATGTATGACACCTTCTAATATTCACTGTGTTTAATGTGAAACTCCTGTTTAAGAAAAGTAGGCTGTGAATTAGCGAACACTGAGTATTCATGGCAGGGCTTGTGGGCAGAAAAGTGTATGTGGATATGATGTAGTTATGATCTGAAAAAAAATATTTTCAAAAGCTGAAAGTAGCTTCATGGCCATGTGCTTCAGAGACTAGGGGTTTCATTTAGAGCACACCAAGTATTCCTCAAACCTTTTCTCTCACACTGTACATCCAAACGAACAAAAAAAAAAAATAATAGTCCTGTTACATAGTCCACAAGAGTTCACCCAGACTGGTTTTGGCTAAATACTGTAATTATAGCAATTTGTATACATGATAAGGTCTCTCCTCTATCCAAAGTCTTGGTAGCCCTCATCTGTGGATTCCAAGAAACTGCCCTGCGAGACAATGATGGATTTTCTAAGAATGATTATCTAATTACACATTGCTCACCTCAACTACTGTTGAAGTAGGAAATCTCATCTTCCATCCTGCCCCTCCCTGCACTGTGACTCCACCAGTATCCAAGTGGGACATGAACTCAATCATTGCACAAATTCCTCTTCATTTATAAGACCCCACAATAATCAGAGATCTTGGTAGTTCACTCATTTTATGGTCTATTTTCCTTCTCCCTGACCAGGCAAGGGCTCAACTGGAACAAAGTGTAGGATTTTCTTCCCAGCACTGTACAGGAGAAGCAGGATTAGGAGTTCAAAACAATTCTCAATTACACAGCATAAGACGCTTGTTAGAAGACACTTTGCTCTACACAGAAATAAATAATCAGCATTACTTGAGAAAAGGAATGAAATAAGTAAAATCTAAGAAACACAGGAGTGCAGCAAAATAGAGATAAAAACAGTAATATGTTGAAAGAAGACATTTAAAAAGGTACCAAAAGCTGGGTGGTAGTGACAAAAGAATTTAATGCTGGTGTTCAGGAGGCAGATGGAAACTTATCTCTGTGAGTTCAACACCAACTTGTTCCACAGATATAGTTGTGGGACAGGCAGCAGAGCCAAAAAGAAATGGGGTTCTCTAAAAAACAATAAATAAAAAACAGGAGAACAGTACAAAAAAATCAATGATAGAAAGAGTTGGTTTTTCGAGAAAATTAACAAGGTAGAGAAACCTATATCCAAACTAACCAAAAAACATAGAGAAAACATGAAAATTAACAAAATCAGAAACAAAAAGTAGTACATAACAATAGACACTGAGGAAATACAGACAATTTTAAGGTCATATTTTGAAAACCTATACTCCACAAGATTTGAAAATTCAAAGGATATGGACAAATTTCTGGATAACTATTACTTACCAGAATTAAATCAAGAATAGACAAGCAACTTAAATTGATCTATAACAACTAACAAAGTAGGAGTAATAATGAAAAGCCTTCCAACATAAAAAATCCCAGAGCCAGATGTCTTCTTCAGAGAAGAAGTCTACCAAAAATTCATGGAAGAGCTACATTAATACTTCTGAAATTGTTCCACACAATAGAAAAGAAGGTTCATTACCAAACTGTTTTTATGAGGCTACAATCACCTTGATACCCATCCACACAAAGACATAAATAAGAGAGAATATTACAGACCAATATCCCTCATGCACATTGATGCAAAAGTACTCAAGAAAATATGGGAAAACTGAATCCAAGAATATGTCAGAGAAATCATCTACCATGATCAAGTAGACTTCATCTCTGGCTTGAAGGGATTGTTTCACATATGAAAATATATCAAATATACCACTATATAAACAAACTGAAAATGAAAAGTCACACGATCATCTCCCTAGATGAAGAAAAACCTTTTGAAAAAATTCAACATAATTTCATGTTAAAGGTCTTGGGGAGATCAGGGATATCAGGAATTTATGTAAACATAATAAAAGCAATATATAGTAAACTCATAGCAAATATCAAGCTGAATGTAGAGAAGCTTAAGGTGATTCCTCTAAAATCAGGAAAAGTCTAGGCTGCCCTATTTCTCCATATCTCTTCATTATTGTAATTGAAGGGCTAGCTAAAGAAATAAGACAAGAAAATGAGTTGAAGGGGATGCAAATTGGTAATGAAGAACTCAAACTTTCTCTAATTTCTTTTGATATGATAGTTTACATAAGCAACCAAAAAATTCTACCAGTGTTTTCCTACAGCTGAAAAATACATTCAGTAAAATATGAGGATACGAGATTAAATTAAAAAAATCTGTAGCCATTACATATTCAGTCAACAAAGGGGTTGTTAAAGAAATCAGAGAAACATCACCCTTCACAATAGCCACAAACAACATAAAGTATCTTGGGGTAACACTTACCAAAGAAGTGAAAGACCTATATAATACGAATTTTTGTCTTTAAAGAAAATAGCAGAAAATGTAAAGATGTCCCAATCTCATGGATAGGTAGAAAACACAAAGAAAAATGGCAATTTTACCAACAGTGATCTACATATTCAATGCAATCGCCATTAAAATCCCAGCACAATCTTTCACTGACCTTGAAAGGATAATAATCTACTTCATATTGTAAACCAAAAGAAACCGAATAGCCAAAACAACCTGTATAATAAAGGAACTTCATGAGGGATCATTATCCCTGAGTTTAAGATCTACTACAGAGCTATAGTCCTGAAAACAGCCTGGTATTAGCACAAAAATAGACAAGTACCTCAATGAAATCAAATAGAAAATCCTGATATTAACTCACACACATACTAACAAAACAGCTAAAAGTATACAATGGGATGAGGAAAGCATCTTCAAAAAATGCTGAGTAAGGTTTTCTGCCTGCCGCTGGTCTTGTCCCACAGCTGTGCCAGCACCAATTAATATACAGAGACTCTGTATTTGATATAACGCTGTTGGCCAGGTACTAGTTTCTTATCAACTAGCTATGTCTTAAGTATTAGCCCATTTCTGTTGATCTATGTGTTTTCATGTGGTCTCTTATTACCTGGGAAGAGGGCAGGCATCTTTTCACCCCAGTCTCTCCATCTTGCTTCCTCCTTCCTCCTTCCTCTTTCCTCCTTATCTCCTAGCCCCACCTATCTAGCTTTCCTATTGTCCAACAGTGCTTTATTCATTAACCAGTATGAGAAACATATTTTCAGAATGACATCTCCCATCAAAATGGTGCTGGTACAACTGGATGATGGACCAAACTGCAGCCCACAAACTGGGATTTTCACCAATCCTATATCCAACAAAGGCTGATCTCCAAAATATACAAAGAACTCAAGAAACTAGTCAACAAACACCAAATGACTCTATTAAAATGGGCTACAGAACTGAATAGATAAATCTCAATAGAGGAAATAAAAAATGATTTAAGACACTTAAAGTATTCAACATCCTTAGCTGCCAAGGAAATGCCAACTAAAACACCTTTGAGATACCATCTTACTCCTGTCAGAATTGCTAAAATTAGAAACAGCAATGCCAACTTATGCTTGAGAGGATGTGCAGAAATGGGTACACTCCTCCACTTCAGGTGGAACTGCAAACTTGTACAGCCATTTTGGAACTAGCATGGCAGTTTCTCAGGACAATGGGAATCAGTCTATCATGAGACCCAGTAATCTCCCGCTTAAGTACATTCCCAAATGATCCCAATCCATGCAACCAAGACTTGTACTCACATATGTTCATAGCAATATTATTTATAATAGCAAGAACCTTGAATCAACTTAGATGCCCCTCAACTGAAGTATAAATAAAGAAGATTTGCCCCATTTACAAAATGGAATACTACTCTGTGGGGGTGGGCAGAAACAATGGAATCTTGAAACTCACAGACAAGTGGAAGGAACTTGAAGAAACCATCCTGAACGAGGTATCCCAATCACAGAAAGAGAAACATGGTATGTATTCACTCATATGTGGATTTTAGACATATTGCAAAGGCTCACCAGCCTACAAATCAAACTGCCAGAGAAACTAGGATAGAAGGAGGATTCTAACAGCTTTACATAAGGACACTCACAGAAGCAGGAAGGGACAAGGTCCTCAGAGCATATGGGTGGGTATTTGGTGGGTAGTGAGTGGAGACGGAACTAGCACAAGGAAAATGGGAGGAGAGGAAAGATTGTGGGTCTAGGAACATTTGGTCAGGGGAATAGACTTGAGAAGAGAAGAGAGGAGAACAGAGGAGAGAAAACAGAGAAAGAGACTATAAAAGAGGGAGCCATTATAGGTTAAAAGAGGAAATAGAACCTAGAGAAATGTACCGAGCCCTACAAGAATGACTCCAACTAACAATTTGAGAAACAGTGTAAAGGCTAACATAAATTCCCTTCCTGGCAATGAGATCAATGACTAACTTATCCACCATCATGGAGACCTCATCTGTAGCTGATGGAAACAGAAGCATACATGCACAACTAAACACTGAGCCGAACTGGAATCCTTATGCAGATAGGGAGGACGAGACCACATTGCAGAAACCCAAAGACACAGCTGGTTTGAACAAGTAGGAGCTAATGGGGCCCCAGACTTATAGCTGGGAATCCAACATGGGACTGACACAGACCCCTGAACATGGGTCTCAGCTAAAAGTCCTTTGCAGTCTAAGGGTCTTCAGAGAGTGGGACCAGGAAGTATCCCTGTTGAAAAAAGGACATTGGGGGAAAATCCCCATGGAGGGATACTCCTTTAACCTTGAGACAGGAGAGACATTTTAGTGTCTACTTAAAATGACTTGAAGGATTTAGATGACCCCTCCTGGAAGGCATCCACCTATGTGTATAGTGTTGGTTGGATGGGAGGAGAGAGTGGCTGTGGGCCCAGGAAGTTGGGAGGGGAAAAAGGAGGGTGGGAGTAAGTTGGAGGGAACTGGTTTGATAAGTATAATAAAAAATTTTTACAAATTAAAAACATTAAAAAGATACCAATATAATTTTCAAAAAACAAAGTTAATATACTTTAATAATTTAAAAGTTTTACCTCTATTGACTTTGAAATATCACACATCCACAGAGAACATCACTTCCAGCACAAGTTCTAATAGATCTTAATAATAAAAACTCACAGTAATCTAACAGGGAGGGGAAGGTGAAAACTGAAGGATCATAGATTCAGAGCATCTGGCTACTAGAGTTGTTATGTCTACCTATTCTCAGACAAGCAATGTGTTTCTGTCCTCACACTGTCTCCTCAGATTGATTGCTATTGCTTCGATCCCTCAGACTAACTTCTCAATCAAAATCATCTCACGGCATGCTCTTCTCGCTCCTCTACCTTATCTTCCTCTCTCTGTCCAGCCATGTCACTCCCATCTCCAAATCCCTGCTGCTGGGATTAAAGGCCTGATTCCCATATCCTGGGACAACCTTAGTGTGAGCTGTTTTTCTTTTAGACAGACTTAGTATGTGTCTAACTAGTGACAAAGTGTATGTGTCTAACTACTGATTTAATGTGTGTGGATAACTAGTGACCTAGTGTTGGTAGCTAACTAGTGACGTAGTTGTGTAGTTGACTAAATACATAGAAATACATAGGTGAATGGCTAACTACTATCTCAGTGTGTGTGTGTGTGTGTGTGTGTGTGTGTGTGTGTGTGTGTGTGTCTGACTATTTTCTTGGTGTTTGTGACTAGCTAGTAAATTAGATGTGTGGCTGACTAGTCACTTAGAATGGTTGGGTAAGTAGTGATATATTGTGTGTAGCTAACTAGAGACATAGTAACTGTGGCTAACTAGTAACCTAGCTTTGTTGCTAACTAGTGACTTTGTCAATGTGGTTAATTACTGCTTAGGCATGTAGCTAAATAGTAACTTAGGTGTGTAATTAAATACTCTCTTAGTGTGTGTGGCTAAGTACTGCTTTATTTGTGTGATGGACTTATGGCTTAGTTTTTGTGGCTAACTAGTGACATAGGTATGGGACTGACTATTGATTTAGGTATTTGTCTAACTAGTGACTTCATTGTGTGGCTAAATAGTGAGTTAAGTATGTGGCTAACATGTGGCATGGGGTGTGTGGGTACTAGTGAGCTAGTATGTGTGGCTAAAATGGGTTAGTTTGTGGCTAACTAGTGACTTACACTTAACTACATGTGTTGCTAAATAGTGACTCCGCTTAGTAATCTGATTGTTAGGAACTAGCAGCCATTTGACACCCCCCCCCCAACCTGATGATGGGCATGCCCTCATGGCCATGCCATCGCTAAGTCAGCTTTTCCTGAGAGCTCAAGCTTTACCTGGCTGCCACAGGACTCAGTTACACATGTGCAAGCCTCCCCTTTTAAAGCAAGTACGCCACACCCCCCTCTCTCTCTCCTGCTTTCAGTTGGCCAACAGCTACCCCTCTTTGTCTCCCTTTTCTCAACAAACTCCACATGGGCGCTGAGTCTCGTGTTTGTGGTTTTTAGGCATTAGCTGCATAGCAAAAGAACAACATTGTGGCTGAAACCCAGGCAGGCTCTCCTTGAGGTTCACTGGCAGCTGTTTGGTGTTGGGCCTCCAGCCAGAAACACTCAGGATCTTGTTTCTGATACCAGCGTTCCACCACCACCCCCCCATTCACTGGAAATACCACCCCACACAGGCTTCAATTAGGTTAGGTACCCTTTTACATTTTAACCCAATTCCTTAAGGTCAGGTACATTCCATGGGTGGAAGACATACTGCCCAGTGTGGTATATCGGCTCTGCTCTCAGACTGCTGAGTCTTTCCTGCCTCTGTTGATCCTGGCAATGTTTTTGAATAACGCTCTGCCATTCTCGCTTATTGTGTGGCCACACTCTTGGGCTGACGAGTTCCAAGACTGCATGGTCACTTTCACTCCACCCATGGGGAATAAACCGACCAAGGAAATATCCCCCACCACTCCACTGGGATGCCTGATAGAAAATTTAAAACCCTTTCACTTAATGCCACTTGTAAATTCACCCAGACTTATTTACCTTTGTACTGAAAAGTAGCCTAGATATCCCCTAGAAAATAATTTAAATTGGCCACGTAACAGCTCTCTAGATCCCAATATTTTATGGGATCTTTCAAATTACTGCCAGGGAACAGATAGATGGAAGGAGTTTATATATATATATATATCTGCTGAACAATCTCTTTCCCTAAACTTGTTTCGGTTCTCTTCCCGGCATGCTCAAATTCTCCTGCCTGCCCCAGCTGCAACCTGTCTCAGCATGGTGGGCTGGGCTGAGGCAGCATCTGCTCAAGACAAAATTATATCTGAAAACTTTACTATTTCTTTCAGCTGTTGGGAATATGTTTATGGCAGCCACCATCTTGACCATGTGGCCTAGCTTTACCCACCATGGTTCTTCTTTCTGCTACATCAGCCATCTAGGCAGAAAGAGTCTAGCCAGCTTCTGCCACCAACAGAACCTGTAAGTCATTAACCGTTTGCCTTTTATTCTTTGTCTGTAATATCTTTTTTCTCTGACTATGTTATACATAGATTCACACTCTTGTCCTTCTCAATATACCCAGTCCTGAATAATATATCTGTACATTGGATTTCAACTTAACTTTATGTAAATGTAAGCTAACTTCATACAACTGAAATTCATCTGTTCTAAGTCTCAAATATTTCTAAATTATTATGTGCCTTTAAATGGTGGAAGTTTCAGGACTGAAAAACAGGAAGCGGCACCACAGGAAGCTGGGAAATGGAGTCCTGGAGCCTCAGAGACCAGAAGATGTTTAGGAACTGAAAAGATCCAAACAAGCCCAGCACATGCTGGGAACTGTAGTTAGGGGCCTTGAACTCCAGAAGAGAATATCAAGGGGAGAAAAGAAAGAAGCAGCCACAGAGCATGCTGGGAAGTGCAGTTCTGGACCCCAAAGTTTTTAACCGGAAGTCCATTCATAGAAAAGCGGACACAAATCATGCTGGGAAATATAGTCCTTGGCTGCCAAAGATGAAAATAAGAAGTCCCTGGGCAGGGAAGCAGGAAGTGGCCACAGAGGATGCTGGGAAATGGAGTCCTGGGCCTCCAAAAACTACAAACTGGATGTTTCTTTGCTGAAAAACAGAAAGCCACCGCAGAGCATGTTGGGAACTACAGTCCCTGGCCGGTACAGATGAAAACCGGAAGTCCCTGGGCATAAAGGCAGGAATCGACCGCACAGGATGCTAGGAAATGCAGTCCTGGACATGAACATCCAGACCCAGAAGTCTCTGGGCAGGGAAGCAGTAAGCAGCCGCATAGGATTCTGGGAAATGCAGTCCCAGCCACAGCAGTTACAAAAGTTCCTGATGGCCTTGGCTCAGGTCATCCTTGGCTGCGATCTGGGAGCAGAAGTAGTCATGCCCCACCCTTGATGATTGACCTGAGTCTCTACTGCCAGGTTTCCCTTGCCAGGAAGTCCCGCCCTCGGCTTGCAGCCTGCCCCTCTACCTTTATGAAGATAGCTGACATGGCCCCGCCCAGTCAGCCTGTAGATCACACCCTCAGCAGACCTCATGGCCCAGAGGCAGGAGGTGGGGTCTGTAGTGATTGACAGCTGGAGGGGCAGGGCCTGCGGTGACTGACATCACAAGGGCCTGGAGGGGTGAGTTCTGTGATGTCACAGGGGCCACACTCATCATCCTCAGGGTTTTTACTCTTATAACCTGCTCACCATGGCCACCGCCCTCTGGGTCCTAGCATTGCTGCTTGGTAACCTAAGAGTTTGGTAGGAGATTCCTGCCATGCCCAGCTGAGGGTGGAGATGGTGAGGGTAGGGAAGGAGGGCACTTCCTGCTCACAGTCACAATTTCCTGTGATGTCATTGCCCGGACCAAGTCCTGTATGCACCATAGGTAATACCCAGACCCCGGCCCTGCCCTCGGGGACCCTAGGAGAGAAAGTGGGGAAGGGCCTGGTGTGGTTGAGGGCAGGGCCTGGAGAGGGTCACTGATTGTGACCTTGGACACTGTGACCTCGGGGTAGGGGATAGGTGAGCCAAGGTAGTCCTGAAGAGATGGGGCCTGATGCTGAGCAGTAAAACCCTGCCACTCATTTAAATATGCAAATGAGGCTACTAAACTGTTATGTAAAGGATGCACTAGTAATTTTGATTATGCAAATAAGCACAGTGCCTGAAAATCTGGAAGTCTGATTGGGGCTTCACATTTCAGTATGTAAATGAGCAAACCGCAGTTTCGGTAATACACTTTAATATGCAAATTTGTGCTGCTTTGCATGCTTTTGCTATGCAAATGAATGCAAGTATTCCCATCTGTTTGGGACTTTGACCTGCAAATAAATGCAGGTTAGGTCATTTGGAGGTGTGGCTATGCAAATTAACCCCAGCTGTTTCTGTACTTGATGTCTTCTGAGTCTCCAGGCAGCTCTTGAATATGCAAATCAGAGTGCGGGCAGGGGGTGGGGCCTCCCCTGACCCTGCTCCTGATGTCAAATGTCCATCACAGGCATCTGATGGTGAAGCTGTTCATGCAGGACCCAGTGGGGGCAAGGGCAGGGCCCATGGAGATGGTGAGGGCGGGGCATCAGGAGGGGCGGGGCCACAGGGGCGGGTTTAGGTGTACTCCCCTCGGTGGGCCTGTCCCCTAACCCTGCCTCCACACACCTCACCCCATG
This sequence comes from Phodopus roborovskii, assembly GCF_943737965.1. NCBI lineage: Eukaryota > Metazoa > Chordata > Mammalia > Rodentia > Cricetidae > Phodopus > Phodopus roborovskii. The sequence continues at coordinate 173,816 of NW_026125568.1, forward strand.
TCCTGTGTCCTAGCACTGGGAAGTGATGCACTTGAGGGAAGCTTGCTCTGTCAATCAAACACAAGGCACCAAGGGGATCATGGGAAATGGGTCACTGCTTCACAAACTCACCAGAAGTCCCGCCCCTTCAGTCACTCTCTCACCAGAATTCCCGCCCGGACAGTCACTCACATACTCACTCTCCATCTACAATCCTCATTATTGGGGTGTGGCCGGACGCTGGCTGACAGGGACGTGTGTTCCCATATCCGGGAAGATGGCAGCCAGCTCACGCATGCAGTGGTTGAGTGGAAACCCCACGGCATTGAAGAAATCTCCTTCCACGCGCTCTGCTAGGGCACCGCCTCGCGCCTGAAGCCCGTAGGAGGCGCCAGCCTTGTCCCTGGGTGCAAGGCAGGGACGAAGTCACACCAGGTGCCATGCTCAGCCACACCCACACCCGCTGGGGACAGCTCTTCCTTTTCAGGCCTCACTTCCATGTTTCCTGGCCCCACCCACCCCACCCCGCACCCACTCACAGAGGCTCCCCGCTCTCCATGTATTCGCACAGCAGTGGCTCCGATAGCCGCAAGAATGTCACACGGGTCTCTTCGTGGAACAGTGACACTTCTGCTTCTGCTTCTGGGTCCACTTCCGCCTCTGGGGCCTCTGGGCATGTGGAACTCGGCTCCTGGAACCGCCTCCGCCACAGTGGCCTCACAATGGCCACGCCCGTGATGACACTGTGCTGCCTGCCACTCAGCCTGGGCGGGGCCAGGGAAGGTGGGACAGGGCATGGTTTGCAAGGGGCGAGGCTGGGGTGGGCAGAGGCAAGAGCTCCATGCAGAGGCCCTGCCCACTCTGCCCTGGGTGGGTCTGCCCCGCCCCTTCAGGCCCTGCCCACCTGTGCAGCATCCTGTAGGCATCATCCTTCCTTGTCCTTTTGCTTCTCCAGTATGACACCCATCCGCAGCCTGCAGTGGGTGGGGCCAGACGCCAAGGGGCTGGGTCAGTGAGGGGCGGGGAGGGCAGGGCCGGAAGGAGCAGGGCCTCACTCACCACGATGGTGTCAGCTCCAATAATGACATCAGGAGGGTGCAGGTCCTAAAGGGCAGAGGGCGGGGTGCATTGTAGATCAGAGTACTAGAACTTTACTCTCTAGAGATAAGATATAGGGCGTGAAAGACAAAAAAGTAAAGTTAGAGAAACGCCCCAATTTAAATGAAGGACAGACTAAACTGGAAAGTTAACCCCTAGCAATATCTGTTCCTTGGAATCTGCTAACTTCCCCTCACAAGGCCCTGAGAAAACAAGATACCCAGAATTCAGACTGTCCCTCCTTTCTTGTGAGTCAGCAGGTGTTGAATAGGGTCTTTAAGAAACAAATAGATAACTGCACCTCCGGTTTGCCCAGAAAAGATTAATTAGAACACCCTGAGGCCCTAAGGTCTGTTGACCCTAATAGGGAGACCAGCCTCAAAGGGTCATGTACTCAATGGACAGAGGGTCCCACCCCCTCCCTAAGCTTGGGGTATTTGCCTTTAAAAACACCTGTGCCGTGTGGAGGGGTGGAGGGAGGAGATGGCTTCTTCTCACTAGTCTGCCTGCTGGAGGGGCCCCTTTGCACAAATGTTTCCTGTTCATTAAAGCCTCTTGCATGTTGCAGCAACTGGACTGGACATTGAGTTCTTGGGGATACCGATGGAAACTGGGAGACTCCTCATTCTGAGGGTCTTACAAAGCTTGAATTTTTGAATAATGCAGATTGTTTAAAACTGCTCTCTGAGTAAGATGTGCTGGCTAACAGTAGTGGTCATACACAAAAATCTTCCTAGCTCTATTCCTCTCTAAATTTTCAATTTTCCATGAAGAATACTCTTTTTATAATTTTGTGTTTGTTAAGTGGTTTTTCTGAGGTTCAGGAATAAAACTACTACAGTTACAGAGCAATGATCAACCTTTCTGATGAGAGAAAGAAAATTATCATATTTGATCTGGTACCTACTTTTATTTCCTGACAGTTGGATGTTCCTGTACAACCCGGCCAATAACACCTCATGCTGCAGACTGCTCAGTGGGTGATGTGCCCCCATGGGTACCAAAACTCGATGACCATGTCAGGAGTGGCTTCGTATTGACAGAAACAAACACACTGGAGGCGGATTGCAACTGCTGCCATTTTTACTTTAGAGTATTGGGTTTTTATGCAGAAATTACAAGGAACAGATCTTTGGTCACAATTTACAGACATATTATAAAATGCCAGTAATTCCTTTGAAGCATGAGATAAAAAAAACACTTATTTTCACCTGCCTGTGGTCAGTGTACTAGAGATTTGGTTTACTGAGTTTAGAGAAAAGTCATTATCTCTGATCGGTAAACTGTTAACAGCATTGATAAGAACTCTTGCATTGCTTTACTAATTTTAGAAGATAATCATAAACTTTTAACAGTATTTTTCCATCTTTTTTATTATTTATTTTTTATAACCAAGTCCATTTAAATGAAAACAAACATTTATAGACAATATTTGGGAATTTGGGCATCGTTCTTTCCAAACTACTTCCTGCTTGTAAGGGGTGCTCTCATGGGGGATTCTAAGAAGATGCTGAAATCCTGGCTGTAGTCTGTAAGGCTGCTTTGTCCAGCTGTTTTGAGTGTAGGCTCACTTGGTATTCTGTTTCAGGCGGTCTGGCTTGATCAAACCACATTAATATGGAAGAAATCCACAGCTTTTCGTTTTCTGTGGGAAAAAAAAATAGAAATCATTTTCCCCAGTAACTTGTCCTTGAACATAAATATTTGAGTCAGAGCATAGTTTTTTTGTAATTTATTATTATACATGTCGATCCTAGTTCCCTCTCCCTAATTTCCACCCTCCAAGTCTCAAGTTTTCTGTGCAGTGACATCTAATGAAATCTCAATCTCCAACTTGGAAGTGATGTGAAACTTCCAAGTCTCCCACCACGTAAGTCTCTCAGAGCTGCTTCCTTGTTCACTGTCTCACCCACTCGAGCACCTTAAGCCTAGCAAACAGAGGCTTAAGAAAACAGCACATCAGCACTATGTACAGAGGTAATTTCCACCAGTAGAGGGAGCCCCCCAATGAGCCATTTACAGGGGCTCAGCCCAAATGGTCCAGGGGTGTTTTTAAACCTGAAAAGCACAAAGGGTAGGAGAGCTATCTGATCATTAACACCAGTCTCCACGGTCAATTTGGTGTAGGTCTCCTCAATGGTTTTATTTATACTTTCTACGTGAATTTTTGGGTTTGTATGCACAATGTAATTTTAATCAATCCCCAGTATCTTGGCCAGTGACTGACTTACCTGGGTCACAAAACCTGTACCATTGTCTGATATTACTACCTTAGGTATTTTGAATCTTTGGAAAATTTTCTTCAGTAATTTTTTTTAGCCAAACAGTTGAGACAGTCCCATGCACATGAACAGTTGAAAAAGCATACCTGTTGCCTGTTAATGTTTATGGACTTCTCTTCGTCTAGCAGTACCACTGCCCCAGTCCTTTCTTTACCTTTTATGGCAGTGAACTGGTCATCATCTCCCCAGCCAGCAGGATGTCATTAAGATCTTTGCAAACTCCAGTCTCTTTAACCAACAGTTGATGGCAGTCATGAATCCCCGGTTCACCAGTCTCCACAGACAGAAGAGTGGTGGGATGAGGCTAGCTGGTGGAGCGAACACAATCCACTCAGTCTCTCAGTGAGAAGCAGGCTTTGGTGGTGGGTCACACGGGCATTGGTCATCATCAGTTGGCGGCTGCCAGACAATGCTCTCCAATGCATGGGGGCTATTAACGTTGCTTTATGCCCCAAAGTCAACTTGTCAGCAGTGATATCTTTTTGATAGACAGGCCCTCCCCTTGCTACAGGATCAAGCTTCTTTGACAGATAAGCAACTGGTCTGTTCCAAGGCTCTAGGGATTTGGTTAAAACTCCCCAGGAGACCCCCTTATGCTCATCCACATAAAGGGTAAAAGGTTAGTTACATCAAAAGGCTTAGAGCCGATGCTTTCAGCTGGGCCTTTTTAATGGCATCAAATGCCTCCTGGTGCTCTGGGGTCCAGGAGAATTTTTTTCCTTAGTCAGCCTGCAAAACCCAGATGTCTCCAGAAATTCTCCTACTTGCCTGGCCATCGTTGGGGAATTTTAAACCCTTGGGACATTCAGCTCTAGATGAGCTGCCTAGTTCTGCACGTGTCAGTGTCCTTCCATTCAAAGGCAAAAGGCAGTTGGCTGGTGGCTCGAACGAGTGGGGTACCCGGCCCATGCCAAGGTCCACTGTTCTTCAGGTAGTCCATGAATTACCTTGGGCATTAGGAGGGGTTCCAAACCCCGTCTCCCTTTAATTTTATCCTTTCTTAGTGCTAGGACCTTCGAGACCTTGTCTTCTTGGGACAGTCATTTGCCAAGTGTCCTTTTTCTTTACAATATGCACACTGTTCCTCCTTGTCAAGTGGAGTCCTGTTGCCCAGGTTCCCTAGCCTGTTTTAAATTTCCTAACTCTCTCTCTCTATTTTTTTCCTTTAACCACTGCAGCCAAGGTATTTTAGTGAAATTCTTTTCCTGTCTTCTGTCACGCTTTTTCTCTGCTCTCTGTCTCTCTACTGTCTTTCGTTTCTCTCCTCTTCTCTGTCCCTTCAATACACTTTCTCTGTCTCTTAACTCTTCCAGTCTCTGGAGTTTCTTCCTAATATCTGGGGCCCAATTTCCCCATGAAGACCAGAGCCAGCGAAGCTCTCTGGGCTTCTGAAGTAGTGTCAAAAAGTGCTCTCTTTAACTTAGCCAAATTGGTGGGCCATGTCGCGGCACCTCAGAGACCTGCCACCAGAGCCTGGCGATAGATTTTTAAGGTCTCCCTACCTTCAGCAGTGTTGAAGTCCCAACTGGGGCACCTCAAAAGGAATCCCAAGTCAATCTTTTTTTTTTTTTTTTTTTTTTTCAGCTGCGCTGGCCGCCCATCGGCCCCAGGGATATTTTTCTAGCCTCAAGCAGAAATTGTTGATAATCATCTCAAATAGCCTAGAGAGAGAACATAAGGAACTCCAAAAAGGGGGTGGTTAGTTTTTCCAATTACAAAGATCTGGGGAGAAGGGTCAGCCCTGGAGGCTGATGTTGGGAACCAAACATGTGCAGTGGCAGGGTCATAAGTCATATCCATGTCCCTCCATTCCAGCATGGATCTGCCCAGGCCATTCATGGCCATGGCTATTCAGCTGAAGCTCAGCCCCAGTGGCTCTGGCTGCCCTGCCACATTCCTGAGGGCAGGGGATGAGCACGCTCATTGTCTAGCTGGGTCTCCAGCCCTGCTCTCCTGTGGATCTAAAGTCAAACTTAGGTGGGGTAGTTAGTTTTTGACCCATGGGGAGAATAGAAATGGACATAAACAGTATGAACAGAAGGACACAAAAAACACAGAACAATCCGACAAAGAGGACAAATCCGCGCGGCAGAAAAACAGTGCCCAAACCAAAGTTACAAAGCGGGAGGGAAGCAAGTCCAGAGGCCTGCTGTCCCCTGGAGAAGAGAAACTTCGTCTCCTTCCCTCCTCCAAACAACCCTGGACTTCATCCAGGGTGGGACCAAGGGTCTCAGGACACGTCTGCTTCCCCCTGTAGTCCTATAAAAGTCCTGTGCAGGCCAGGCAAAGATTCAAATACTCGAGTCAAAAACACATAACATACAAGTCTTCTGAAGGCTAGGCACAGATTCAAGTACTCGAGTCAAAAACATGTAGCATCAGATGCATCAGGCATACATCAAACATATAGGTTGCGAGCTCTTTCTTACCTCCAACTGGCAATGGAATTGAGACTGGGGGTCGACCGGATCTTGGTGGAACTTCCAAAATGTAAGACCCTCAGAATGAGGAGTCTTCCAGTTTTGGTCGGTACCCCAAGAACTCAATGTCAGTCCAGTTGCTGCAACACGCAAGAGGCTTTAATTTACAGGAAACATTTGTGCAAACGGGCTCCTCTGACACGCAGGCTAGAGAGAAGACCCCTCCCCTGGGCCCAGGTGTTTTTTAAAGGCAAACTCACAATCTTAGGGAGGGGGTAGGACCCTTTGTCCATTGAGTATATGACCCTTGGAGGCTGGACGGTCTCATATTAGGGTTAACAGACCTTAGGACCTCAGGGTGTGCTAATTAATTTTGTCTGGGCAAGCCAGAGTTAAAGCTATCTCTTTGTTTCCTAAAGACACTATTCACCACCTGCTGACTCACACGAAAGCAGGAGCAGTGTGAATTCTTGTTATCTCAGGGCCTTGTGAGATGAAGTTTGCAAATTCCAAGGAACAGATGTTGGTTTCCAGGTTTAACATTACTGTTTTTGTCTTTCAAGATCATCTCATAGAGTTAAAAGTTATTTCTTATGCAGTACCTTTGGTTCTGTGTACATGAAGAGAAGATTGAGAACACTGGGGTGGACACTCACTCATTCCCAATCTGTCTGTAACTCTTAATCCCCCTCCCTCAATTTTCACTCCCTTTCCATCTCTCTGTCTCTCACTTCTCTCTCCCATGTTGCAGATCAAATCAGAAAGGCAGGGACTGCATCCTCCTGAGCTGGATCAACTCCACAGTTCTTTATTATCATCTGTTTATATTGTTCCCAAATAATAAACTCATTTATCATTTGTCTTCATTCTATTGAACTCAGTAACACACCATCTCTACATGAATCAATTTTATTTATTAAGACTAAAGTCAAGAGTGATGTCTCACATGTTCACAAAATTATACGCAGGATGTGGGTTTTCTCTTCCAAGATTGCTTCCCTATTACCTGATATCAAGATGATAAAAAAAGGATTTAAAATATGTACCAGGTAAGAAATACAGATGAACAAAATTATGAAAGTTCATTGCTATGACCTATATCCATTTTCTGAGAACATACTGTAGTTCCTCCTACAGGAATACTCAAGGGTGTAACCGCTTTTAAAAAACCATAATCAGTCAGAAACTCACACACTGACGTCACATAATTAAAATTAAATGGAATCTCTGAATAGATTTCAAAGTGCGAATATTTTCTCTTAAGAGGACTCATTTGTGTAACCCACATGTTCTTCAAAGGTTTCCTACAACATGATTTGCTTTATGTAAAAGAAAGCAAGCATGAAGGGTTGGGCTTATGGAAGTCAATCAATCTGAATGAGGTTTTTGTTTAAATAAAGACAAGTATTACAATGAAACAGGGTTCCCTTATCAGTGAATTCCTAGGGCTTTTGTCCACGTGACTTTGCTTTTAAGAGCAAAACAGAGATATTGCAATGCTTGAACTGACTGTTCAAACTTTTCCGATATTCTTCTTTCCAGAATCCTATGTAACACAATGTGTGTTGGCTGACGATCATACCACATCCTTTCTAGTAAGATTCCTTTCTATAAGAGTTTTCTTTGGACCACAAAGATTATTGCGATAAGTAAAGTGCACAACTTTACCACAATGCTTACATGTACAGGGTTTCCATACACTATGATTTTTTTGTGTGTGATTATAAAGACTAATGATACATAGAAAGGATTCACCACATGGGATACATTCAGTGTCTTTCAAGTATGCATTTCTTATGACTTAAGAGATGGCTGGGATGTGCAAATGCTTTACCATACTGATGGCATTCATAAGGCTTCTCTCCAGTATGTGTTCTTGTATGACTTTTAAGCACATGTGTTGGAAAAATTTTATGACTTTGATTATAATCATAGGGTCTCTCTACAGTATGTGTTCTTTTATGATGTATCAGATGGCTGTGTCATGTAAAAGATTTACCACATTGCTTACATCCATAGGGTTTCTGCCCACGAGGTGTTCTATGATGAGACTAGAGAGTACTGACACAGGAATATGCTCTACCACATTGATTACATAATAGGGTTTCTCTCCAGTATGTGTTCCTTTATGACATACTAGAGTGCTGTGATGTTAAAAAGCTTTACCACATCGATTACATACATAGGGTTTTTCTCCAGTATGTGTTCTTATATGTATTTTAAGCTGAGCATTCCTTCCAAATGCTTTACATCATTGATAACATTCATAGGGTTTCTCTCCAGTATGTGTTCTTATATGTTTTTTAAGAAGAACATTACTTGCAAATGCTTTACCACATTGACTACATACATATGGTTTCTCTCCGGTATGTGTTCTATGATGATAATGGAGACTGCTGACACATGAAAATGCTCTACCACATTGATTACATTCATAGGGTTTCTCTCCAGTATGGGTTCTTTTATGACACACCAGAGTGCTGTTTTGTGAAAAAGCTTTACCACATTGATTACATGCATAGGGTTTCTCTCCAGTATGTGTTCTTATATGTATTTTAAGCTGACCATTACTTGCAAATGCCTTACCACATTGATTACACTCATAGGGTTTCTCTCCAGTATGTGTTAATATATGACTTTTAAGCCACCCATGTGTTGTGAAAGCTTTACTACATTGATTACATTCATAGGGTTTCTCTCCAGTATGGGTTCTTTTATGATACACCAGAGTGCTGTTTTGTGAAAACGCTGTTACCACATTGATTACATGCATAGGGTTTCTCTCCAGTATGTGTTCTTATATGTATTTTAAGCTGACCATTACTTGCAAATGCTTTACCACATTGATTACACTCATAGGGTTTCTCTCCAGTATGTGTTAATATATGACTTTTAAGCCACCCATGTGTTGTGAAAGCTTTACTACATTGATTACATTCATAGGGTTTCCCCCCAGTATGGGTTTTTTATGATACACCAGAGTACTGTTTTGTGAAAAAGCTGGACCAAATTGTTAAAATGCAAGGGGTTTCTTCTCCAGTATGTGTTCTTATATGTATTTTAAGCTGACCATTACTTGCAAATGCTTTACCACATTGATTACATTCATAGGGTTTTTCTCCAGTATGTGTTAATATATGACTTTTAAGCCACCCATGTGTTGTGAAAGCTTTACTACATTGATTACATTCATAGGGCTTCTCTCCAGTATGGGTTCTTTTATGACACACCAGATTGCTGTTTTGTGAAAAAGCTTGACCACATTGATTACATGCATAGGGTTTCTCTCCAGTATGTGTTATTATATGTATTTTAAGCTGACCATTACTCGCAAATGCTTTACCACATTGATTACACTCATAGGGTTTCTCTCCAGTATGTGTTAATATATGACTTTTAAGCCACCCATGTGTTGTGAAAGCTTTACTACATTGATTACATTCATAGGGTTTCTCTCCAGTATGGGTTCTTTTATGACACACCAGAGTGCTGTTTTGTGAAAACGCTTTACCACATTGATTACATGCATAGGGTTTCTCTCCAGTATGTGTTCTTATATGTCTTTTAAGGTGACCATTACTTGCAAATCCTTTACCACATTGTTTACATTCATACAGCTTCTCTCCAGTATGTGTTCTTTTATGTTTTTTGAGATTACTGCATAGGGAAAATACTTTACCACATTTTTTACAGTCTTGTGTTTTCTGTCCCGTATGCGTCCTAATATGTCTTTTAAGCATAGTATGTCTTGCAAATAATTTACCACATTGACTACATTCATAGGTTTTCTCTACCATTTGAGTTCTTTCACAGAGTTGGAAGAAACTGTGACATTCAGAGACTTCACCATACTGAAGACATCTATATGGTATCTCTCCAGTATGAAATTTTTCCAGCCTTTGAAGATGCCTGTAACATAAAAAGTTTTTCACACATTCATTGCGTATATTCACAGGATAAACAACCTTATGGCTTCTTTCATTCCAGCAAGGATAATTAGCACATGTAAAACTTTACCACATGCATGATATTAAGAAACAGTATATTTATGAAATAAATTTATAACTTGGCCAATTGTGAACAAGAATCCGATCTTAAGTTTTACATTTATAATGCTTCCCTCATGAGGTGTTGTTTTGTTTTCTTTGAAGATACTTGTGATTCAGAGTAAGAGCTTTTATTTCACGGGCCACATTTATGGCATCTATTTACATGAGAATTCTCACATAATTGAAAAGGACTGAAAACAACTCAGAGCTTTAACATACTTATTGCATTTATCAGTTTTTCCACAGTATGAATTATACTTCATTGGCCAAATATACCAGTAAAAATGGAAGCATTCACCCATTCCAATTGTCATTGGGATTTACTTCAGTGGGAGTTTGTTCATATCTTTCAGATGATGTTGGAATACTAATAAATTTTAAACTTCTTTCACACTCAACAAATATCCTCAAAGTGGGGGCTAGTAATCATCTTTCATTTCTTCTCAATGTCCTAAGAGAGAGACGTATGTTGCTTCTTTCCACATTCTAAATTCACATGGCTTACATTTAGAGTATCATATCGTCTTTATTTTTCCCTACGTTTTCTGATACAGAATATGTCTGTGTAGGCCTGGCTAGCCTCGAACTCACTTTGTAGATCAGGCTGATCAGAAACTTAAGAGATCCACCTTGTTCTTCATCATTAATGCTGGAATTAAGGGCATGGGTCACAACTACCTAACTCAACATATGATATACTTATTAAAGTAAGAATAACAAAGAAAAAGTTTCCACTTTGCACTCACGCAATTTGATTTTCTTTTGCTCACAGACATGTGTGTCAGGGATTAAGGTTTCTCCACAAAAACCTTCTTGATACTCATGAACTGACCCTTTCTATATACATAGCAAAGTCACAAATATATAAGTAATGCTTGATTAACTATACACATTTTTCTTAGAAAGTCTTGGACATATAATTATCACCTATACAAGAAATATATTGTTTAAAATATCTGAATATTATTAAACTCAACAGACTGGCATATCTGTATCATAGATCTCCAGGTGCTATAATTCAAATGGTGGTATCTGTGAAGGCATTGTTTCCTTCTCTTTTTACATGAATACCTTGCAAACACAGAAGAGCTACCTTTCACTGAGGTACATGGTTTTGTTAGAAAATGAGAACCATCACTATACTTTAAGCTGTGGTTTTTTTCAACTTTGATCTTCTTAATTTTTTTTTTTAATTCTTTTTTGTGTGTCTCTTCAATAAAATTTCCAGAATACATTAAAATATCTTCAGAGCCAAATTTGCATAAATTTACACGTGAAAATTTACCTTCTATGTCTTCTAGAATTTGGACAATGATCTTCCATGTTATGGTCATCCCAAATGTAGCCTGAAATAACAGAAAGTATACAATGTATTATTGTAAATTGTACAAAACTTAAATTAATAACTTTAGTGAACCTTAGAACCATGCCTCATTCAACCAAGTTTCCTTTTCCTCAATCAAAATTACAGAATAGTATCAATAACCAAGAAATATTTGGTCCCTTATTTTAAAACATGAAGGAAATTTCAATCTTACCTGTATCAGTGAGGTTCCTGTAGGTGTCCAGCATCACATCTCTGTAGAGACATTTCTGAGAAGGATTTAACAAAGCCCACTCTTCCTGAGTAAAATGGATGTACACATCGTCATAGGTCACTGCAACCTACAATAACCCAAACATGTTTGACAAAGAAATATGATACTCACAATGTAAATATAAACAACTTTGACAACATACTCATGTAAGTCTGGAGCCTTGCACACTTATTTCATGACATGGACATTATAATGCATTCACATGATCCATTTAGTAGGAAACTGAATAGGAGGTTTACATGCGACATTTCTTGGCCCTTTAATTAGCATATAGCCCTGAGAACGAAATCCCTATAAACAGACATAAAGGAAGTGGCAAGCTACCAGAACAACACTACTGAGAACACATCAGAAATAAATTGTACAATAGGCACAGCCTATCACAGAAATACTGAAGGACCTTGAAACAACATCTGTCTTTGTTAGGTTTTCATTGCTGTTAAGAGATACCATGGACCAGGGCAACTCTTACAAAGAAACGTTTTAATTGAGGTGTCACACTTAAAATTTCAGAGCTTCAGGTAATCATCATGGCAGCAGGCATGTCAGCATGCGTGCTGCTGCAGTCCTTGATGTTATAGTCCTTACAGCATTACTCAGAGGCAACAGGGAGTTGTCTGACACACTGGGCAGTATTCTGCGAATAAGAAACCTCATGTCTGATCCTACAATGATGTGATTCTTCTAACAGGGAGAAGGCCACTCCAACAAAGCCACACCACATCTTCTTTCACTAGTGGGAACTCACAGAATATTCACTTACAGCTGGAGGACATTCATATCAACAAACTGGACCCTCTGAAAGTAGTAAACACTTAGGTGACTTGATCTGTTAGGGGGCCCCTGAAAGTGAAACCATGATCCATCCCAGTTGCTTGAACTGTGTTTTTGGAATCCGCACCCTATAGTGAGATACTTTGCTCAGTCTTGATAAACAATAGAGTGATTTGGTCCTTCCTCTGCTTTGTATGCCAGACTTTGGTGAGTCCTGAATGAGGGCATTACCCTCTCTGACTACTAAAGGGTGGAAGGGAAGGGAGAGAAATTGGAGAAGAAGATGGGGAGGAAGGGAGTGTATGGTATGTAAAATGAAAATAAAACTTTAAATGAAACTTAAAAAATGAAACATTACATTATTAGAATCATGTACTAAAAGTGACTGGTTTTGCGCTCATTGTTTTTTAAGTAACAAAGATTTTGAAAACAAATTCATTCCTAGTTTTTGTATATTCAGATTGTGTGTGAGAGATGTTTCCCATGTGTACTTATTACATACCATAGTAGAGGTTGTCAGAAACACTGCATCTGGAGGTGAGGTTGTATTGAGCCTAGAATTTTGGGTTTGGGGGTATGAACTCAGGTCATCCCCAAGTAGAATATGTGCTGTGCCACCATACAAGACCCATTGAACTTTTTAGGAAAAACAGTAAATGGCATTTCCAGATTGAAAACAATAAGAATAACAGAGAGTACATGAAGAGAAAAGTAAATGATCAATGAGAACTTGGTGAGTTAATATTTATATTCTGTATGAGATAAATTTGCCACATTAATTGAATACAGTGCAAATTATATTCCTGACACTTTATAAGAGTATATCTGATTCGAAAGATTCAGGAAAATGGGAAACAGTTAGAATCTCTGGAGGATTACGAAAAACATAGTACATATATTGACACAGCATGGCTTCTATACCTAATATAAACATGCAGTGATTGAGAGGTGTACAATATTTGGGAAAGAACAAAGAGAGGAAGTGAAAAAGAAAAGAACAATAAGAGGTAAATACTGCCAACTTTACTCTCAAAAATACAAGGGAAACTCATCCAGATAAACTTAGATCTTGAGCAATGTTACTCAGCTTCCCATGATTCTATGTGTTCAGAACTTAAATACATAGACTCATACAAAACTCAAAAGGATATTTACACTGTTCGGTTTCTGACACTCCAGCTATTGATACTTGTTACTAATAGAGACACCCCACAGTCTAGAGCTTTCTATACGTATGGGGTAATCTCCTGCTATGATTCAGAGAATTATATTTTAATTTAATGAACAGTGTTACAAATTAATGAGTTCTGTTTATTAAATATATCCATAAATATAATTGGTATCCACAAATAATTTTTTAAGAAGCTTGGTCCCAAAAACCGACTGAGGACATACAGTCACTTAGTGTAAGAAGGAGTAATCAAGAGGACAGAAGGGCATTGCCCATAGACATAAGAAATAAATAAAGAAATATGTGTGCAATGACAAATTGTGTTCATTTCTGGCTTATGAGCAAAGAGGAAAGAACCTACAACAGATGGTTACTGTTGTTGTTATTGTTGGGATTTTTTTTTTTTTTGAGACAGAGATTCTCTTTGCAATAAAAACCCTTAGTTGTTTTAGGAATATCTCGCTAGACATTGCTGACCTTGACCTCACACAGATCAACTTTCCTGTGCCTCCTGAATGCTGGGATTAAAGGCGTGAACCACCACAATCTCGCTCCTAAAACAAATTTTACATTCAACATATGTTGCCTTCTTTAAGTACTTTGAATGTCTGACTAGTGACCGGATATTGCAAGTTATGCCAGTAAGGCAATATAAGCATTCAATAGAAAAGATAACACCATAAGTATTTCATAGTACAGGAGTAACATGAAACAGCAGGTCACATTTTACTGGCAAGTCCTGAGGGAGAAGTGTCAGAAGATGAGAAAAGAATGGAAGGCAGAAAAAGAAAAGATGAAAGGTAAGGTAGGGAGGTATTGCTTAAGCCATGCCATATTCTAGGTACATTTCTTATAAGGAATAGCTTCTTGTATACTACTTCCATGAGGAAACGGAAGGAAATTTGAGACTCTAGGAAGTGAGTGGGAGTTAACATTCAATGGGACAAACTCAGGAGAAGGATACTCAAAAAGTGCAGTACAAGGGGAACACAGGGATCTCCAAAACATCACCAACTAAGCCCACAGTAGCCATGGGCCTAATAAACACAGCTCCATGTGGTGGGGATATTTGTGTTCTCAGAGTCTGAAGCAACCCCTCCACAAAGACACTGGCCCCAGACAATTGAATTTTCTCTCAAGAATCTTCCTTGTGTTAAAGGTGGAGTTCTACTTTATTCTTGATAGCTCAAGACCTGATAGAAACATCATAATTCTAGAAACCTTGGGTGTTATTGGCCCTGGGTTTCAGAAGGAACTATGTTCATTCTCCATGAGTGAAGACCTAAAGAGAAAGTCTTGCTTGCTTTGTCTAGCCCTCAACACATCACTGTTTTCTTTTCAAACAGTTTTCACCTGGGCTCATCTTGCCCATATGACAGAGCCATGATTTTATCTTGAAGAAAACTGGATGTTTATGGCACACCAGCACCTAATGTTCATTGGAACCCTGTAATACACCCTTGTACAGCTTGTAAAAGACCTAATCAATGGTATGGAGGTGGGCCTTGGGGGTTTGTAAATCATTGCTTTGCTAATTGACATGGATTGGATCCAAATATTTGGAGTATCCTGGGGAACAAATGTATATTATAGCATCCTATTCTGTAACATGCCTGGTTAGCACACAACTTAACTTTTTTCTATTTTTTTTTAAATTTGGGGGTAGCAATATCTCAGCTAAATAAGTTTTTTGCAACTCCCTATCTCCCAAATATTGGTAAATCCTTTATATAAACAATTCCCCTCCTCTATGTCACAGCTCAGTGGTAGAATGTAATCCAACACAAGAATGCCGTATACAGATGTTTGTATTTTCCCTTTGCTTTAACCTAGCAATTCAGAAACAGAGGCAAGAAGTTTTCTATGAGATTGGGTCTAGCTTGCTCCACATGGAAAATTCTAGATCATGCTGCAAAGCTACACAGAGAAATGAAGAAAAAGAATGCCATTTAGAACATACACAAAGTTACCTCCAAATGTGGATACTCCCTTAGCCTAGAGACAAGGGGGAGGGCCTGGGCCAAAACTCAACCGATTTGACAGAATTTTATGATCCCTCCTAAAGACCTCAGCCTCCCAGAGGAATGCATGGCCCATGGGATGCGGAGGTCGCTGGGGGAAATAGGAGGATGGGAGGGAGAGGGAACTGGATCGATATGTAAAATAATATCTTTATATTTATTTTTTAACAACAGAAGAAAAATTATTTTGATGGCAAAAGAGAACATGATAACTCTGAATGGATGTGACCCCTAAATGTTACATGTGAAGAGCAGAACTTCTTGAAGGCACTGGACTAAGTGAACCCCTCCTTCTTTATAAATAGCCATCCCTGTGCACCAAAACCATAATGGAGCTGACTACAAAGAAGATTATTCACAATCTTACCTGATTTAATTCCTTTCCTCAGGCGACCCACATGGAGAAGTATTCATAGGCAATACCCTGGTCAGGGAAGCTGCTAGGACCACAATGGCCTAGCAGAACACTGAATGTGGCAGCATACTCCAGTCTAGCCTCCTCCTGGAGGGCCTGCCAAACCGACTTTCATGAATACCCACCCCACCCTCCCCACCCCCTTGCTTACCATACCTCATGTTCTGTGCTTATCCATGCTCTCCAATAAATTCCCCACAGCAGCACTCACAGAGCAGCAATCACTCCTCTGGCACCTGTTCTGATATAAAACCAAGCCTGCAGCATGGCTCCTGGAAGTCTCCTTCAAGACCTGAAACTGGCAGGGTTGCTTAGTGTCCCTGGTTGTCTAGTGAGGCTTGAGTGACAAGAGCTCTTTCTCAAGGGAAGAGTGTTCTTATACACACAGCAAGCCCCGAACCTCCTTTGCCCCTGGCTTCTACTCTAGACCTAGACATTTCAGAGATCTGCACGAACAGGAACTTATTTGTTTGTTTTGTTTTTTGATTTTTTTTTTTTGAGACAGAATTTCCCTGTTGGTCCCTGCTGTGCAAGAACTCACTCAGTAAACTGTGCTGGTCAATTCCTTCCTAATTATTATTATTTGATGGGAGACGTCATTCTCTATATGTTTCTCATACTGGTTAATAATAAAGCACTGTTGGAAGATAGGAGGGACTAGGAGACAAGGAGGAAATAGGAAGTAGTAAGGAGAGTCAAGATGGAGAGTCTGAAGAAAGCAGTATGCCGCCGGCTCCCCGGTAAGAGAAATACATAGATCAGCAGAAATGGGTTAATAATTAAGACAGAGCTAGCCAATAAGAAACAAGTAACCAGGCCAACAGTATTGTATCGAATACAGAGTCTCTGTGTAGTATTTGGGGCTGGTGGCATGGCGGCGGGACAAGACCAGCGGCGGCAGGCGGAAAAACCATACTCCTTACAGATGGCGCCCAACGTGGCTAATAAGAACTTACACTTAAAATTTAACAAAAGCTTAAGAAAGGGTTTTACAAACAAAAGAACAGAGACAAGCAAGGTTTCTTGGTAACATCATTTTTCTCAGTTGAACTCTGCTTTGCTAGAGACAAGCAGATATTCGCTTGGCTCCTTAAGGGAAGATTCCTGACTCAGCATATGCGGCAAAAAACCGCAAGGCTTTCAAGAAACTCTGCTAACAATTTATTGGTGTGTATGAGAGATGGCAATGGCAGTGACCACATCTCCAAGCCGGCAGCATGCTTTCTGGGTGGCAGCGCAGACCAAGGTGGTGAGCACAGCTCTCAGTGCTGGCGGTAAAAGTACCCGCCACCATCTTTGGTAAACCACGGCAGAAACAAAGACTTTCATTTTAACAATGTTGTTGTTTAACAGATAAAGACTCATGGCCATAAAAAGATAAAGATTTATAGTAGAGACAGATTCACATTAAGAAAAGGTGCTAAAAGTTTACAGTGTGTTTTAAAAAAATACATAGGCTTGGGAGACAAAAATAAAATGGTTTTAAATAGACAAAGAGGAACTGGGTGTGGTGGCACACGCCTTTAATCCCAGCACTCAGGAGACAGAGGCAAGCAGATCTCTGTGATTTGCAAAGTAAACCTGGAATGCAGAGTAAATTCCAGGACAGATAAGAGTTACACAGTGAAACCCTATGTCAAAAAATAAAAGAATAAAAAGTAAAAGAAATGGAGTAATAATAAAGCCACGTAAAGATGAAAAGCTCAGAGAGAATCTGGTTACTGTATGCTATTGTGTTGTCTCTACATTGTTTGACTGCTGAGAAAATAACAACAACTGATAAAGGAAATGCTGCTGGATTAATTAAATTTATATATTTTAAAAATGCTTTGACTCCAACATTTAAGTTTAAGGACAAGTTACTGGGGAAAAGGATTTCTATTTTTGTTTCCACAGAAAATAAAAAGCTGTGGATTCCTTCCAGACTTGTGTGGTTTGATCAAGCCAGACCCCCTGAAACAGAGGACCAGGTGATCCTACATTCAAAATAGCTGAACAAAGCAGCCTTGCAGACTACAGCCAAGATTTCTGTGTCTTCTCATGATCCCCCATGACAGTGCCCCCTGTCAGCAGGAAGTAGTTTGGAAAGAACGACGTCCAAATTCCCAAATATTGTTTATAAATGTTTGGTTTCATTTAAATGGACTTGGTTATAAATGGGTAATGATCACAACCAATATTCTTTTTAAAGGTAAAAAGGGAATTATGGTATAGATATGGATACTTTGTATTGGAATGGATTTTCATTTATTGATACAATTTAAGGTCAATTTTGTGATGTATATATTTCTCCTTTTGTTTAGGTATTGTGTTTATATAGTTCATTCAGAAACATATTGTATAATGTACTACAGATTATAGATAATTACCTATGATAGTCAAAGCTTAGAGTTAAGTTAGTTAGGTTTTTCAAGATACACAGAGATGTATTTGAGATAGGTAGGCATTCTTCAAACCTTTCAAAGACCTACAGAATATGGCATTTAAAATGGATTAGGGTTTTCGTGACAGTGAGACATAATTGCTCTTGGCAATACCACCTGCAACAGAAAGGAAGATGGACATTGAAGAAACTCGTTATGGAGTTTGCTTTCAATATGGCAAAACTAGCCATGTGGACAAGATACTGCTCTTGTCTGGACTGTTTGACTTTGTGCTATATAAACTGGACATGCAGTACCCATAGAAAAGTGATTGCTGATTCAAGATGGACATTGCTATAGAGTTCCTGCTTCATGGAAGAGTCTGCCAGACAGTCTGCAGGACACAGAGGAAAGTGACTGACAAACTGCCAATTCAAGAAGACAGTTTAAAGTTTCCTGCTTTGCTGAAGAGTCTGGCAGACACACTATGGCCTATGGGCTGAAGATAGATTACAGAAGAACGTCAGGTGACTGACAAAGGCAAGATGTCTCTGTCATTTGTAGAGTTTATATATTATCCTTCCGTGGTCTTTGAAGGAGTTGAAGACTGATAGTTATGGTTATAGTTTTCCTTAGTATTAAAGATAAGTTACATAGACTTTAGACACACAAAGATAGGATAGATGATGGAATATTTTCTTCAAATCTTGCTAAATGTTAATGGACTAAATAGTGTTAACTGTGATTCTTATTTGATAATTGTTATGTGATATATTTTGCTATGTTAAGGTTAAAACCCTTGTTTTTATTTAGACAGAAAAGAGGAGATGATGGGAGATGTCATTCTGTATATGTTTCTCATACTGGTTAATAATAAAGCACTGTTGGAATATAGGAGGGACTAGGAGACAAGGAGGAAATAGGAAGTAGTAAGGAGAGTCAAGATGGAGAGTCTGAAGAAAGCAGTATGCCGCCGGCTCCCCGGTAAGAGAAATACATAGATCAGCAGAAATGGGTTAATAATTAAGACAGAGCTAGCCAATAAGAAACAAGTAACCAGGCCAACAGTATTGTATCGAATACAGAGTCTCTGTGTAGTATTTGGGGCTGGTGGCATGGCGGCGGGACAAGACCAGCGGCGGCAGGCAGAAAAAACATACTCCTTACAATTATTAATCTTGTTTTTGTCACGTTCTAGTAGATTTTTCTCATTACTTGTTCAATATTAATTAATTAATTAATTAATTTCTTTTGGTGTTTGATACACAGTTACCCTGTGTGACCCTGCTGTTCTGGAACTTACTCTGTAGACCAGACTGTCTTCAAACTCACAGAAATCTACTTTCTTCTACTTCCTGAGTGCTGGAATCAAAGACGACAGCCACCACTGCATAGTCAGACACAAATTTCAATGTCGCTTCCTCATGTCACCATTAAATGCTCCAGCTCTCTTCCTGCATGCACAGACTCAATCTCTCTTTCTTCCTCCACATAATGTGTAGAGCTTGCTCAGACCATTGTACAATGCTGACTGAAATGATTCTCTTATTAAACAGATGGAAGACTCCCCAGAATATTAAAATATAGGGAAATTTTTTAGGACACAAGTGATGTTTGTTCTGTGCTATCTTGCTGAGGTCAGGAGACCTGAGGGGACTTTTTACCTGGTTGTTACAGGTACCTCAGAAAACCATGAGAGAAAGGCATGAGCAATATTACAAACAAGATGATACAATTTTCTCCTGACAGACGCCAGGGATATTGGTCAATTGTATTGGAGTTTTATTCCTGAAATTAGAGTCAAATTCTTGAGAAGTGAATAATAATAACAAGTGTCATCTGCATGATAAGCTGAATACTCAAAGAGTGTGGCTGAGAAAAATGTCTTTATCTATGAGGACTATGGTGAACCAACACAGGTTCCTCAGTAGGAAGTTGAGGAAACATTTGCATTACTCGATGTTTTCTGTTAGAGCAGGATTGGTAGAACATATCTCTCTATGTGTATAGAACGTGGCTTTATTGGAATGTCTTACAGGCTCTGGGCCAGCTAGTACATCAATCGTGCTGACCAATGTACATTTGAAGAATTTGGTATTTGTTTGGTTTATGGGTGTGGATGTTCCAGCTGGTCTTCAGTATACACAAGTATTTCAAAGAAATACGCTTCAGTGCTATAAAGGGGTAGACTCAGCAGGATCCACATGGAATTATATTTGTGGAGACTGTAAAATTTTCCTCCAAGTGTTGTTGTATTTTGTTTGTGCTTTAGCAAATGAAGCCTGCCAGATGGTGGTGGCACAGGCCTTAACTTCCAGTT
Organism: Phodopus roborovskii; assembly: GCF_943737965.1. NCBI lineage: Eukaryota > Metazoa > Chordata > Mammalia > Rodentia > Cricetidae > Phodopus > Phodopus roborovskii. The sequence goes on from NW_026125568.1 coordinate 194,306, forward strand.
CTTGAGAGGCAGAGGCTGGTGAATCTCTGTGTCTTCGGTAGAGTTCCAAATGTACACAGAGAAACCCTGTCTCAAAACAACACCAAAAAAAACAAAAAATAATTAAATCTATCAAAAAAAAAAAAAAAAACTTGCTTTAGGAACAGAATGTGTAGCTAGGCAGTAGTTAGCCATAGAGGACAGGCCATGGAGGAACACACCTTTAATCAAAGAAGTTTGGATCAGGGGGATCTATATAATTTCATGGCCACCCCAGGATACACTGGATTTATCCTGTCTAAAAGAGAAAGAGAGACAGGTCATGGCTCATTCCTTTATTCCTGTACTTTGGAGGTAGATATGGCTGGGAGGAGAGAGAAATATAAGGGTGAAGAAGACAGAAGCTCATTGTGTTCTAATGGAAGACTCCTAGGATCAAAATCGCCAGACCCTTTGGTCTGAAGATAGAGTAGAAGTAAGAACTAGGGGATCACTGCTCTGCTTCTCTGATCGTTCATCATTAACCACATATCTGAGTCCATATTTTGACTATTAAGACTAACTAGAATTAGCTTTACAGTTTCCAGTGTAGTGTGTCAAAGCTAAACTATGGTGTACAAGACAAGGATTGAGGGTATAAATCTTTATCAATTTATAAAGTTTATTGCTACATTTTGTGTGTTTGAGCATGAGAGAAAATGGTTTGTAGGAATATACAGGTTATCGGATGTAGATAATTATGTGAAGTTGAGTGTTAGTATCTGACCTTTGGTCATCCCCCAAAAGAATATATGCTGAGTCCCTTGCCAAGATACACAACATATTTTATCTGATGAGCCAACACTCTTCCACAGATTAACAATAAAACCAAAATAAATAAAGAACTAAATAATGGTCTTTGGGAATATGAAGCATCAGAATTAAGATCCTATACATGGTAAGTTTGCAACATAAAATGAATACAATCCAATGACAATGAACAACAATTTATAACAAAATGCTTATTACAAAGGCAGATTAACATTTTTCTTCGAAAATACACAGGATGCTCAATGTAATTATGAAAACACAGTACAAAAACTGACACAATATGACTTTTATACTTACCACAAAGTTACAACAATCAAAATACGAACAATATTTGTAAAAGAATAAAAGAAATAGAGAGAATAACCCAAGAACAAAGGCCAGAAAATATCATCAACTATTAATATAAAGTACAAAAGAAAGTTTGCTAGGAAAAGTTTGATCTTGATCAATGTTATCCAAATACCTATGAAACCATGTGTACAGAGATTAAATAATCAGACTTCAACACCCCAATTAAATCAACCCAAAGTAACCATTCAACACTTTTGACCCTGCAGCTATGGATATCTATTCCAAAGACAGGAGGTCCCTGCTCTAGAGCTCTCTATGCAAAAGGAGCTCATCTTCTGCTATGACTCTGGAGCCATCCCCACTGATGCCCATTCCACAAATAACATGGAAGAATATTTTAAAATCTGCTTTCCTGCCACATGTTAGATGGCCCAACATTAGGACCCTGACCTAACTCGCTACCCAAAACCATACCCACCTGAGAAATCTCTGCAGAACAGGGACTCCTTTTGTCCCCTGGAATTAAACTTCATGTAACATGTCTTATAAGGGGAGGTAGCATAGATTTAAAAACATTATGATCTTGTATGGCTTATAGACATACAGATCATCATTTTTTTAATGCTTTCTAAAATATTTAGAAGACAAACCTGAAAGTGGAATGGAATATACAGAACTTCAAGAAATAAGACTTAAGTTTTCCAGTGTCAGCCACCACTGCACACAAACGGCATTGCATGCATGTGCATACTGGACAGTTATGTAATATGCAGCACATCCTCCCATGCCAGGGCTACAGAGTCTCTAGCAAACCAAGAAGAACATGAATGGGAAGACTCAGAAGACAGGGGCAATTGCCCAGGTTACCTCATGGATGAAAAGAACCAGTCTGTCTCAGAATCCATACAAATCATTCCAGAAATGGCAGCTGAGCATACCTGCTTTAAAAATGGTGTAACCTGTGTTCTTCCTTAAATCTCAATAGGGCAGAAGGAAAAGGGAGTCCTGGAAAGAAGCCTTTTCAGAGTCCCAAATTGGCTGGGACCACACAGTTTGACGTATAATTTTTGCAGCCCCCCTACGAGGGGATCAGAAGTCAATGACTCAGATTGCACAGTCCTTGTAGCTCTGCACTACCTACCCAGGAGACAGGGGCCTAGTCAAGAAAGTTTGTGTTTTAGTATACATTCTTCTACTGTCCTGGAACACAAACTGCTCATTGGGAAAATCACAGTGTCTTTTGTGTGCACATTCTATTACACACTTATTGTTCATGGCTTTTAACTCTTGACCACATAGTTGGGCATGAAACCTTCAAATGTTCACTGTTTTCAGTGTGTAAATCCTGTTTAAGAAAAGCAGGCTGTGAATTGGAAAATAATGGGGAATCATGCTAGGGCTTGGGGGCAGAAAAGAGTATGTGGATATGATGCAGTTATGTTCTAAAAAAAAAATATTTTGAAAAGCTGGAAATCACTTCATGGTCATGTGCTCCAGAGACTAGGGGTTTCTCTTAGAGCACAACAAGGATTTCTCAAACCTTTTCTCTCAGACTGTACATCTACAACCACAAAAAGTAACAGTCCTGTTACCTAGTCCACAACAGTTCACCCGGACCTGTTTTGGCTGAATACTGTAACTATAGCAATTTGTATTCACGTTACGGTCTCTCTCCATCCAGATTCTTGATAGCCCTTATCCATGGATTCCAAGAAACTACCCACTGGGACAATTATGGATTATCTAGGAATGATTATCTAATTCTACATTGCTCACCTCGACTACTGATAAAGGAGGAAATCTCAGCCTCAACCCTGCCTGTCACATTCTGCACTGTGACTCCACCAGTATCAAAGTGGGTCATGTACTCAATTCTTGCATAAATCCCGCTTCATTTATATGTTGCCACAATAATCAGACATGTAAGGAGTTCACTCATTTTCTGGTCTATTTTACTTCTCAGTGACAAGTCAAAGGCCAGACTAGAAGGACATGTAGGATTTTCTTCCCAGCACTGTCCAGGAGAAGCGGGATGAGGAGTTCAAAGCAATTCTCAATAGCTCAGCATATGAAAAGCCAAAGTTACAAGAGACTTTGCTCTAATCAGAAATCAATCATCAACATCACTTGAGAAAAGGAATTAAATAAGTAAAATCTAAGAAAGAGGAGTACAGCAAAATAGAGATAAAAGCATTAATATGTTTAAAAAAGACATTTAAAAAGATACCAATATCTGGGTGATGGTGGCACATGTATTTAATGCTAGTGCTCAGGAGGCAGAGGGAAGCCTATCTCTGTAAGTTCAAGATCAGCCTGGGCTACAAGATCTAGTCTGGGCCAGGCTCCAGAGCCACAAAGAAATTGGGCCTCAAAAATAAATAAATAAATAAATAAATAAATAAATAAATAAATAAATAAAAGAAATCTATAAAAATGATACCAGGGGTTAAGCACTGGGACAGAGGGTGGAGCCAACAGTCCACCCTACTTCGGAGACTTCTAGGAGCAACTCTGAACAAAGGAGACCTGACTATCCATGCGGGACCACACGTAATTTCCACTGGCTTGGTCTCTGACCCCGCCTCCAGTCCTCTGCTGGAGTCCCGGGGCCCTCCCAGATATCCGCCTATCTCTGTGGGTCCACTCAGAGTTCCTGCAGGCAAGATACTTGACCACCAAATCCTGGCCTCTGCCAAAGAATGAGGTCTCAGCTGGAGAGCGCCAGTTTCCAGGGAGATCCCACCATCCTGCAAAACCTTCTCAAGTTCCAGCTCAGCCCTTGCCCTCTTCCGCCAGCTATTGGCCAGAGTTATTGGCCAGAGCTATTGGCCAGAGGACCACTGTGAGTACCTTCTGGCATCTTCTTCTGGATCCTCATCCTTGACCCCATCCCTGGATCCCGGTCTGCAGAGAAACCTCCTAGAGAGCTTGGACCACACAGAGCTACAGATATTGAATCTCAGACCCACATAAGCACATCGGGGGAAGTACCATAGAGAGAGGGGGGAGACACCACCAACACCTACTGGAAGAAGCTATGGGAAGAAGGCAATACAAGAGAACACCTAACAACAGAAAGACAAACATGACACCACCAGAATCTAGGGAATCTACACCAACTAGAATGGAACACAACAACAAAGCAGAAGAAGCAGAAGGGTACGACTTAAAAATTACCATCATAAAAATGATAGAGGCCCTCAAAGAAGATGTGAGAAAATCCCTTAAAGAAATGGAGGAAAAAACAACCAAAAAAAGTGGAAGAAATGAACAAATTTCTTATGGAAATGACAGATAGCCAAGAAAAAAACAATTAACCAGGTGAAGGAAACAGTTCAAGACTTGAAAACTGAAATTGAGAAAGTAAAGGCAACACAAACGGAAGGAATGCTGAAAATTGAAAAGCTGGGCAAAAAATCGGGAACTACGGACACAAGCAAAACCAATAGAATTCAAGAGATGGAAGAGAGAATCTCAGGCGTACCTGTGTAGAACATGCTAAACTTGATTCACATTGATGTACTTGCCTGTGCCTCCTGAGTGCTGTGATTAAAGGTGTGGACCACCACAACCTGACTCCTAAAACAGATTTTGCATTCGACATGTTTTGCCATCTTTAAGTTCTTTCAATGTCTGACTCCAGCTTATAATTTCAGGAATTTAAATAGTGACAGGTTACTGCTCGTTGGGCTAGTAAGGCAATATAATCCTTCAACACAAAAGATAGCACCATAATTATTTCATAGTACAGGAGGAACATGAAACAGCAGATCACACTTTACTGACAGGTCCTTAGGAAGAAGTGCCAGAAGATGAGAAAAGTAGGGAAGGCAGAACAAAGAAAAGATGCAAGCTTGGTCAGGGAGGTTTTCCTGAAGCTGTGTCTTATTCTGAGTAAGCTTATTGTGAGGAATAGTGTCTTGTATACTACTCCCATGTGGAAATGGAAGGAAGTAGGGGGCTTCTAGGAAGTCAACAGGAGTTACCATTCAAAGGGACAAAGAGAATGCTACTCAAATAATGCAGTGCAGGGGGAACAAAGGGAATCCCCATGACATTACTAGCTAAGACCTCAGTTGTGATGGGCCCAATAACCAGAGCTCAATGTAGTGGGAAGAGTTGTGTTCTTGGGATCTCAAGCAAGCCTCCACAAAGGCCCTGGTCATACACAATTGCACTCTCTCCCAAGCATCTTCCTTGTTTCAAAGGATGAACACCTAAGACTAGAACCCTGAGGCTGTTATTTGCTCTGACAAGCACTTTCCTGTGTTTCAGATGGAGCTATGTTATTTCTTCATGAGTGAGGCCCTAGACAAAAATTCTCGTTTGCTCAGAGCAGCCAACAACACATCACTATTTTCCTTTTCAAACACTTGTCACATGGGCTCATCTTGCTCATATGACAGCCATGATTTTCTCAAGAAGAAAATGGATGTTTATGGCACACGAGGTCCTAATGTTCATTGTGACCCAGTAATGCACCCTTGAACAGCTTGTAAAAGCCTTCCTCCATGGAAAGGAGATGGGCATTGGGGCTGTTTGTAAATCAGTGCGTAGTCCATTGCCATGATTTGGAGCAAAATATCTGGAATATCCTGGAGAGCAAATGCATATTTTAGCATCCTAATCTCTAACATGACTGGTTAGCATGAAACTCATTTTTTTTTTATTTTAGTGGCAGCATTACCTCAGCTAAATTCCCTTGAGAGACTAACTATCCACCAAGAATTGGTAAACCTTTATATCAACAATTCCCATCTACCACAAAAGAGCTCAACGGTGGAGTGTGTTCCAACACAAGAATATCAAATATACATGTCTTTATTGGCACTTGACTTTAACCTAGCGCTAGGGAGGCAGAAACACACAGATCTCTGTAAGTTTGGGGCTACCCTGCACTACATAGAAAATTCTAAATCATGCTGCAAAGCTACAAGTAGAAATCCTATTTCAAAAAATTACACACACACACACACACACACACACACACACACACACACACACACATTAAAGAAGAAGAATTAAAGAATATCATTTAGATCATGCCCAAAATTAACTCTAAATATGGATATTCCCTTAGCCTAGACACAAGGGGGAGAGCCTGGGCTAATGCTCAAATGACTTGACAGATTTTGATGATCCCTTCTGGAAGACCTCAGCCTCCCTGAGTAATGCATGGAGGATAGGATGGGAAGGTCGCTTGGGGGAATGGGATGATGAGATGGAACTGGGATATGTAAAATAAGATCTTTTATTTATTTTGTTTTAAAAACAGAAGAAAAGCAATTTTGATGGCAAAAGATAAAAAAAAAATGATAGTAACTCCTCATGGATCTGACCCCTAAACTTTAGATGTGAAGGGCAGAACTTCTAGAAGGTGCTGGACAAACAGAACCTCTTCTTGTTTGGTAAATTGCCATCCCTGTGCTCCAATAGAATAATGGACCTGACTACAAAAAAGTTTCTACACAATGCTCTGTGATGGAAATCCTTTCCTCAAAGGCTACCATGAATGCACTTCCCAGATAGTGAAATCAACAACTAACTTATCCACCATCATAGAGCCCTCATCTAGTATCTGTTGAAATCAGAAGCAAACACCCATAACTAAACACTGAGTCAAACTAGAATCCGATAAAGAGGGAGAGGACAATACCAGGTTGCATAAACACATAGAGACAGCTGACCTGAACAAGGAGGAGATAAGGGGCCCCTAGACTGATAGCTGGATATCCAGAATGGAACTAACTCAGACCCCCTGAATATGGGTCTCAGACAGAAGGCCTGAGCAGTATAAGAGACCTCAGACAGTGTAACCAGGATGTATCCCTGGTGCACAAAAGGACCTTGGACAAATCCCCCATGGAGCATACTGCCTTAACCTAGAGACAAGACAGAAGTCCTACTCTGTTGGGAGCTGGCCTTGAGTCACATCCTCTTGCAGAATTACTTACACATTAAAACTCTAATTGAACCTTATCTTGGTAAAAGAGAAAACTGCTTAAAAAAAGCAGTCTGTTCCATTCAACCCAGGAACTGAGATGAGCCAAGACGCCAGGAACTGAGATAAACAGACATTTATGTACCAGAGCACCAGAGTCAGCAAAGTTACCCCTCCCCAATTCCTCCCTGCATCTAATTGTTATTAATTTTAAGGATTGCTTCTTTTCCATTCTGCTGCACTCCCAAGTTAGCCCCAGGTTTGCATTTAGCCTTCCTTCGATTCAATTTCTAATGGGAAACACACCCGTCACATTCAATGGGTGGTGCTCTCCCAAGGAATGGCTAAAGTCCTACAATATGCCAGGCTTATGTGGCTGCTTGCCTGGATCCTATCAGGTAGAGGTTTTCTAATCTTTACATTATCCATTATATGGATGATATTCTGCTGGCAGCGCCTGCTGAGGAGAGATGTCTTAAAGTGTTTGCTACATGACAGGAACTCCTGAATATTGCGGTAAATAAGGATCAGGATAAACAAATAGGCCGAATAGATGTTTATTCAGGGAGAAATAACTTACAACCTAGACAGATGAAGACCAGGAAATTCAACCCGATCCTCTCCTGTCCGAGTCACGCCAGAAAGAGAGAGCGCCTTCCTGGCCCCCTCCGACCTCCTTCCTCAGGTCACCCCGTCCATCGCTCCACCCCCCAATGGGCGTGGTCAGTGCTACACCTGAAGGCTCATGGATTTACTTTGGCTCGAGAGAATATTCAAAAGAAACCTCCTTACACATACCTAGGCTATCGAATCCAACAGACTGTCCTCCACCTTCAAAGACTCCAAATTGATTGTTCAAATTTAAAAACTCTTCACAATTGGCAAAAAAGTTTTTGGAGATGTTCAATGGATCCACCTCTCTCTCCATTAAAACGGGGAGCTTAGACCAATATATAATATTCTTCCAGGGGATCCAGCTCAGACCTCTCCCAGACAAATTACACCAAGGCCAAAGAGGCCATCCAATTCTATTAAAAAGCATTGAAAAAGCCCATCTTTGCCACCTAGATTATGAACAGCTTCTTGTTGTAGTTATACTTTCCTCCAGTTTTTGCAAAAATGGCCTTATATATTGGATTCATTTCCAGCCTCCCCTAAGAAGGTGGCGTCATCATCAAAATAGGAATAGTCTAAGAAAAGTGTTTGGTTTAACTACAGAGACTGCTCAACAGATTGTCAAACACTGTGATATGTGCCCACAATATTTATCAGTAACTAATACCGGAATAAATCTTCAGGCCTGATTCCTAATCATTTATGGCAAATGGATGTTACTCATATTACAAAATTTGACAGATTAAAGTATGTACATGTGACAGTTTATATGTATTCAGGCTTCTTAATGGCCACTGCACAAACTGGAGAAGCCACTAAACATGTGATAAGTCACTGTTTAAAAAGTTTTGTTTACATGGGAGTTCCAAAAAATTATAAAGACAGACAACGGTTCTGGATATACTAGTAAAGCATTTCAACATTTTGTGCCCAATAAGAAAATTAAACATATTACAGGCATTCCTTATAATCCCCGAGGTCAAGGAGTTGTCAAAAGAACACACCAGACACTTAAAAATATGCTTTATAAACTGTATTCTGGGGGAGAAAAATTGTACCCCAATAAAAATAATCCTAAAAATCTTCTAAACCATTCCTTGTTTGTGCTTAATTTCCTTACCTATGATAAATTTGGAAAGTCAGCTGCTGATTGCCTTTGGCATCCGACCACAGCACACGATCATACCCAGGCATTATGGAAAGATCCACTTACCAACCAATGGCATGGACCAGATCCAGTGCTTATCTGGGGAAAAGCACATGCCTGCATATTTGATATTCAGGCCAATAATTCCAGATGGCTGCCTGAACGCCTGTTAAAATTATATAACCCACCCAAGGGAAACCCTGAGAAAAATTCCAATTGTGTTTAAATTCCAGATACAAACATGCTGTTTCTCTGGACCGCCTGCAGCCTGCTGTCCTTGGGAGTTCCTGCCATCTCTAACCAGTATCGAATCTAAAACTATACATGGATCATCTTCAATGAAGCCGGAGATGTAGCCAACACCTCCTCACATGTTGGGCCCCAACCCTCTTTTGATTTCTTAGTTGTTGATCTCTGTGCCCTGGCTATGGGGGCTTCTGAAACCAGGTTGGGAATGCCTAGCTATTACTTGCCCCGGTCCAGACCGGTCAATACAAATATTAGATCTACTTCCCTAGCGGGATGTTTTAATGGGCAGTCCAGGACTTATCTTACTATGGCACCTATATATGTCTGCCCTGGATCCCATGGAGACCGATCTATAGAGGACAAATATGGCTTTAAACAAGATTACTTTTGTGCTGCCTGGGGATGTGAGACCACTGGGGACACATATTGGAAACTCTCCTCTAGTTGGGAATCTTATAATGGTTAAGCGCCTAAATCCCCCTTCTTATGAGTTAAATTCAGGACCTGTTTCCTATAATCGACAATGCTCCAGTCACTGGTGTAATCCTTTGTTGATCTCTTTCACCAATGGGGGAAAACAATTACAAAATTGGCCAACTTGAGGGGCTCAATGGGGTCTTCACCTGTATATTTCAGGAGAAGATATAGGCCTTACCTTTAAAATACAGCTACAAAAATCTCTTCCCTCGAGCCCTAGAACAGCCATTGTCCCCAATCCTGAATTACACCAGAAGGGAAATGTCCCTCGTAGGCCTCCTGTTAGACCCTCTGCCAAACCTTAACCTTCCCCCATGAAGGTCACAGGAAATTTTCAACCCACCTTACCCCCTGGACCTCCTTCCTCTGCAGAATTGATTCATGCATTAGCCAATTCAACTATTCATACCCTCCATCTGACCAATAATACAGATCTACAAGAATGCTGGATTTGCTTTTCTCCAGGTCCCCCCTTTTACGAAGGGATTGCTGTTTTTGATAATGTTGTCTTTACTAATGATACTAGCCAGTTAAGATGGAGCCCTACTTCCTCCACAGAACAAGGCCTAACCATTGTCCAAGTCTCAGGACTGGGTCTTTGTCTTCTTGGTCCTCACATGATTCCTCCCTCCTCATTAATTCCAATATGGAACCAAACAGTCGTAATTTCCTCACAATACATTTATGTTACAGCACCAGATGGAACCTATCTTGCCTGTTCCTCTGGATTGACTACTTATGTGGTAGTCTCAGTTTTTCTAACGAAACGAGACTATTGTATGTTGTTCCACTTGGTACCTCGACTCACTATACATGATCCAGAAACCTTCCTTAACTTCTGGGGTCAAGATACTTTCAGCCATGTAAAAAGAGAACCGGTAACTGCCATTACCTTGGCTGTTATTCTAGGTCTTGGAGCTGCTGGGGTAGGGACAGGAACAGCCTCTCTAGTACAGACTAATACCCATTTCAATCGACTCACAGTGGCATTAGATAAAGATATTAAAGAATTATAATATGGACTAAAAAATCTAAAGGATTCACATACATCTTTAGCAGAAGTTGTGTTACAGAATAGAAGAGGGCTTGATCTATTATTCTTGCAACAGGGTGGCCTTTGTGTGGCCTTAAAAGAGGAATGTTACTTTTATGCTGACAAGACTGGCTTAGTGGAAGACAGCTTAGATAGAGTACAGACAAGTCTTGAGGAACGTAAATGACAGAGGGAACAGGCAGAGTCCTGGTATAAAAACTGGTTTTCCACCTCCCCTTGGCTTTCTACCCTGCTTCCTTCTTTCCTGGGACCATTGGTGGGATTATTGCTTCTGCTGACTTTTGGGCCTTGGACATTCCAGAGACTAACTCAACTGATCAAAACTCAAATTGATTCCATACTCAAAAAACCAATTCTTGTACACTATAATCAGCTTTTGGAAAAGGAACAGGACTCCTCTGAGGAACCTGTTGAGGATGCTGACAATGCCAATTCTGATCTCCCTAGACAAGGACTTGATTTCACAGGACTCGAACAACAGAGGACCTGGTTCTCTCAAATATGGAGACGTCAACGATGGGAGTATCACAGTGCCACAAAGCAGATGCAAACCCTCCTCTTCGGCTGTATGTCCCTCAATGCGGGAATATCATAGGGCCGTGTCTGAGGAGCCCACTCATCTTGCCTGAGTTTCTTGCCTGATTTTTTACTATGTCCTTGAGTGCTGAGGGCGGGTGCACCCTATGTAGCCTAAGACAGAGGTCCTACCCATTCCTTACATAGTGACAAGCCCATCCCCAGGGTCCCGATTGTGGGAGCCCACTGCGCAGCCTAAGATAGACCCTCCATAAAAAATAATAAAATAGGGGTATATGTTGGGAGCTGGCCTTGAGTCACATCCACTTGCACAGAAACGTATACCTTAAAACTCTAATTGAGCCTTATCTTGGTAAAGCAGAAAACTGCTGAAAAAGCAGTCTGTTCCATTCAACCCAGGAACTGAGATAAACAGACACTTATGGTCTGATATTTATGTTCCATTCAACCCAGGAACTGAGATGAACTAAGACGCCAGGAACTGAAATAGGCAGACATCTAGGGTCTGATATTTTTGGCCTGGGAAAATACCAGAGCCCCAGAGTCAGCACAGCTACCCCTTCCCATTTCCTCCCTGCTTTGCTTTAAAAAGCCCTCTTTGTGCCTAATAAAGTTAGACCTTGACAAAGATTGCATGGTCTCGTTCCTTCTTTCTCTCCCATTATTTTCAGGTTCTAGCCCACCTCGACCCACGAATAACTAGGCCCCGCTGGTCGGGGCATTGGTGTTATTTGTTGGTTTTGTTTGTTTGTTTTGAGACAGAGATTCTCTGTGCAATAAATAGCCTTAGTAGTCTTAGGAATATCTTGGTAGACCATGCTGGCCTTGGTCTCACATAGATCTACTTTCCTGTGCCTCCTGAGTGCTGGGATTAAAGGTGTTAACCACCAAAATCTCATTCCTAATACAGATTTTACATTCCATGTATGTTGCCTTAAGTTCTTTCAAATTCTGACTCCAGCTTATACGTTGAGAAATTTATAAAGTGACAGGATACTGCAAGTTGGGCCAGTAAGCAATATAAGCTTTCAATAGTTAAGATAGCACCATAATTATTTCATAGTACAGGAGTAACGTGAAACAGCAGGTCACATTTTACTGGCAGGTCCTAAGGGAGAAGTGTCAGAACATTAGAAAAGAAGGGAAGGCAGAACAAAGAAATGTTGAAAGCTGGGATAGGGAGTTATTGCTTAAGCCATGCCATATTCTAAGTATGTTTCTTATGAGGAATAGCTTCTTGCATACTACTTCTATGGGAAAATGGAAGGAAATTGTAGACTCTAGGAAGTCAGCAGGAGTTACCATTCAATGGGACAAACTCAGGAGAAGGATACCCAAAAAGTGCAGTATAAGAGGAACACAGGGATTCCCAAAAACTTTACCAACTAAGCCTCCCAGTGGCCATGGGCCTAAAAACACAGCTTCATGTGGTGGGAAGAGTTTTGTTCTCATGATTTGAAGCAACCCCTCCACAAAGAACCTGGTGCCAGAAAATTGAATTTTCTGCCAAGCATTTTCCTTGTTTTAAAGGTAGAGTTCTACTTTATTCTTGGTGGCTCAAGATCTGATGGAAAAATGCTAATTCTAGAAACCATCGGTGTTATTGGCTCTGCGTTTCAGAAGGATCTATGTTCCTTCTCCATGAGCAAAGACCTAAACAGCAAGTCTTGCTTGATCTGTCCAGCTCTCAACACATCTCTGTTTTCTTTTCAAAAAGTTGTCACCTGTGCTCATCTTGCCCATATGACAGAGCTATGATATTCTCTAGAATAAAATGGATGTTTATGGCACATCAGCACATAATGCTCTTTGGAACCCAGTAATGCAACCTTGTACAACTTGTAAAAGCCCTACTCAATGTTATGGAGGTGGTTCTTGGGGGTTTGTAAATCGTTGGTTTCTCCATTGCCATTGTTTGGAGCCAAATGTCTGGAGTATCCTGTTGAATAAATTTGTATTTTTCCATCCTATTCTGTAACATGCCTGGTTAGCACACAACTCACTTTTTTATTTTTTAATTTAGGGGCAGCACTATCTCAGCTAAATATTTTTTTATGACTCTCTATATTGCAAGAATTGGTAAATCCTTTATATCAATAATTCCACTCCTCTACATCACAGCTCAGTGGGAGAATGTAATCCAACACAAGAATGCCATTTACAGATGTGTGTATTTTCCCTTTGTTTTAAACTATCCCTTAGGAAACAGGCAGGCAGTTAACTATGAGATTGGGGCTAGCTTGCTCCACATAGAAAATTCCAGATCATGCTATAAATGAGACTCCATATATATGTTAATTAAGAAAAAGAATGCCATTTAGAACATATACAAAATTAACTCCAAATGTGGATACTCCCTTAGCCTAGAGACAAGGAGGAGGGCCTGGGCCTAATCCAAATGACTTGACAGATTTTGATGAATCCTCCTAAAGAACTCAGCTTCCCAGAGGAATGTGTGGGGGATGGGATGGGGAGGTCGCTGGGGGAAATAGGAGGATGGGAGAGGGAACTGGGATCGATATGTAAAATAAGATCTTTTTATTTATTTTTTAACAACAGAAGAAAAGTTATTTTGATGGCAAAAAATAAATGATAATAACTCTGCATGGATCTGACCCACAAATGTTAGATGTGAAGGGCAGAACTTCTGGAAGGCACTGGACAAACTTTTTGGTAACTTGCTAACCCTTGCACCAAAAGCATAATGGAGCTGACTACAAAGAAGTTTATTCACCATGCTGCATAATCGAAATCCTTTCCTCAGAAGCAGCCCACATGGAAAAATATTCCCAGGCCACACCCTGGTTGGGGAAGCTGCAAGAACCACAATGGGCCTAACAGAACACTGAATGTGGCAGCACATTCCAAACCAGCCTCCTCCTGGAGGGCCTGAGGAACACACTTTCATGACTCCCCATTCTACCCCCCCAATCCTGTCACTCACCATCCTGCAGCTTCTGTTCTCCTACATTCCCCACAGCAGCACTCACAGAGCAGCAGTCAATCCTCTGGTGCCTGTTCTGATATAAAAGCAAGCCTGCAGCATGGCTCCAGGAAGTTTCCTTCCAGACCTCAGGCTGGAGGGTTGGCTCAATGTCCCTGATTGGCTAATGAGGCTTGAGTGACAAGAGCTCTTCCTCAAGGGTTAGAGTGTGCTTAAAGACACAGCAAGCCCAGCACCTCCTTTGGCCCTGGATTTTACTCTAGACCTAGACATTTTAGAGATCTGCACAAATAGGAACTTATTTGGTTTTTGTTTTTGTTTTTGTTTTTTTAGACAGAATTTCCCTGTGTGGCTCCTGCCATCCTGTGCCTTGATCACTAAACTGTGCCGGTGAATTCCTTCCTAAATATTAATATTAATCTTGTTCTTGTTTTCTAGTAAATTTTTTTTTTCATTAACTGTCTATTGTTTATTTATTTATTTATTTATTTATTTATTTATTTATTTAGGTCTTTGAAACAGAGTTTCCCTTTGTGGCCCTGCTGTCCTGGAACTTACTCTGTAGACCACACTGTCCTCAAACTCAGAGAGATACACTTGCCTCTACTTCCTCAGTGCTGCAATCAAAGGCAAAAGCCACCACAGCCTAGTCAGACACAGATTTCAATGTCAGTTACCAATGTCACCAATAGACGACCTAGCTCTCTTCCTGCAGTGCACAAGTACAAACTCTATTTCTCACTCCATGCAATGTGCAGAGCTTGCACCCATCATTACACGATGCAGACTGAAACAATTCTCTTCTTCAACCATAAACACATCTAAACAAAAACAAACTTGCTTTAAGAATAGAGTGTGGAGCTATGCAGTAGTTAGGCATAGATGACAGGCCATGGTGGACCCTTTCATCCCAGCAGTTGGGAGACATAATCAGGTGGATTTCATGGCTGTCCCAAGGTACACCAGATTGATCCAGTCTAAAAGAGAAAGAGAGACAAGTGGTGCTTCATTCTTTTATTCCTGAACTTGGGAGGTAGTTATGGTTGGAGGAAAGAGAAATAAAAGGGGAAGAAGACAAAAGTTCATTGTTTTCTGAGGGAAGAATCCTAGAGTCAAAATAGCCCGCCCCTTTGGTCTGAGGATTCAGTAGAAGTGAGAGCTAGGGCTTGGCTGCTCTGCTTCTCTGATCTTTCATCATTAATCACATATCTGAATCCAGGTTTTGATTATTAAGAACAACTAGAAGTATTAGGGGCATAGATGTTCAGAACTGAGACTTTGTGTTGATGGATTTCTCCTGACATGAATATAAAATGACCGTCTTCATCTCTTTTGATTAATTTTGGTTTGAAGTGTAACTTGTTCGATATTAGGATAGCTACGCCTGCTTGCTTCTTATTTCCATTTGATTGGAAAGTATCTTGGTGTAACACTTACCAAACAAATAAAAGACCTATATAATAAGAATTTTGTGAATCTAAGGAAAGAAATTAAAGAAGATTCCAGAAATTGGAAAGATCTCCCATGCTCTTGTTTAGGTAGGATTAACATAGTAAAAATGGCAATCTTACCGAAAGCAATCTACAGATTCAATGCAATCCCCATTAAAATCCCAGCACAATTCTTCAACGACCTTGGAAGGATAATAATCAACTTTATATGGCAAAACAAAAGACCCAGGATAGCCAAAACAACCCTATACAATAAAATAACATCAGAAGGCATCACCATTCCTGACTTTAATCTATTACAGAACTATAGTTCTGAAAACAGCCTGGTATTGGCATAAAAATAGACTGGTAGACCAATGGAATCGAATTGAAAATCCTGATATCAATCCACGCACCTATGAACACCTGATTTTCGACAAAACAACTAAAATTATACAATGGCGCGAGGACAGCATCTTCAACAAATGGTGCTGGCACAATTGGATGAGGGTGTGTAGAAGCCTGCAGATAGACCCATGTCCATTTTCATTCACAAAACTCAAGTCCAAATGGATCACAGACCTCAACAGCAAACTAGCCACATTGAACCTCTTAGTAGAGAAAGTAGGAGGTACTCTTGAACAAATTGGTATATGAAACTGCTTCCAGAACATAACCCCAGGGGCACAGACACTGAATGCAACAATTAATAAATGGGACCTCTTCAAACTTAGAAGCTTCTGTAAGGCAAAGGACACAGTCGACAAGACCAAACAGCAGCTCACAGACTGGGAAAAGATTTTCACCAATCGTATATCCGACAAAGGACTGATCTCCAAAATATACAAAGAACTCAAGAAACTAGTCAACAAAACACCAAATAACCCTATTAAAAAAATGGGGTACAGAACTGAAGAAAGAATTCTCAATAGAGGAAATCAAAAAGGCTGAAAGACACTTAAGAAAATGCTCCACATCCTTAGCTATCAGGGAAATGCAAATCAAAACAACTTTGAGATACCAACTTACCCCTGCCAGAATGGCTAAAATTAGAAACACCAATGATGACTTATGTTGGAGAGGATGTGGAGAAAGTGGAACACTCCTCCACTGCTGGTGGGAGTGCAAACTCATACAGCCATTTTGGAGATCAGTATGGCAGTTCCTCAGGAAAATGGGAATTAGTTTACCACAGGACCCGGCAATCCCCGTCTTAGGCATATACCCAAAGGATTCACATCCATGCAACAAAGACATCTGTTCAACTATGTTCATAGCAGCACTATTTGTAATAGCAAAAACCTGGAAGCAACCTAGATGCCCCTCAATTGAAGAGTGGTTAATGAAGATGTGGCACATCTACACAATGGAATACTGCTCTGCAGTAAAAAATAATGGTATCTTGAAATTCGCAGGCAAGTGGATGGCACTTGAAGAAACCATCCTGAATGAGGTAACCCAGTCACAAAAAGAGGAACACAGTATGTACTCACTCATATATGGATTTTAGATCTATATCAAAGGATCACCAGCCTATAATTCACACCACCAGATGAACTAGGCTACAAGGTGTATTCTAAGAGATTCATATAAAGACCCTCACTGAACTGGCAAGGAACAAGTCCCCAGAGCTCAGGTGAAGTGGGGGAGGACAGCAAATGGAGAGAGAAGTAGGAGAAAATGAGGGGAAGGAAAGGAAAACATGTGCGACCAGGAATATTGAGCCTGGTTAGGACTAGTAGATAGGAAAGAGAGAGAGACAGAGACCGAGAGAGAGAACATAAAAGAGGGAGCCAATATTGGTTTGAAGATAAAATTGAACACAAAGAAAGGCCAAGAGAACTATAAGACTGCTCCCAACTAACAAGTTGAGCTCACGTGGAAAGGCTATCATAAATGTCCTTCCTGGAGAGTGAGATCAACAACTAACTTTTCCATGGAGCCCTCAACTAATGCCTGTTGAAAATAGGATCAAACACCCATACATAAACACTGAGTCGAACTAGAACCCAGATGCAGATGGAGAGGACAAGACCATGCTGCAGAAACACATAGACACAGCTTACCTGAACAAGGAGGAGCTAACGGCCACTAGACTGATAGCTGGGAAGCCAGCATGGGACTGACTCAGGCCCCCCTGATTATGGGTCTCAGCCAGAAGGTCTGAGCAGTCAAAGAGACCTCAGACAGTGGAGCCAGGTTGTATCCCTGGTTCACAAAAGATCTTTGCGAACATATCCCCCATGGAGGGATAACTGCCTTAATCTAGAGACAGGAGAGAAGCCCTAGTCCCTACTTCACAGGACCTGTCAGATCTACATGACCCCAACTGGATAGCACTCCCCTACATATGGAATTGGGGTGGGGGGATGGGAGGGGAGGGTGTTTAGAGTGCTTGTGAGAGGGCAGAGAGAGTAAAAAGGGAGGGAAGGAGGGAGGTAAGGCTGGGGGGAGGGAACGAGTGAGGGAGGGAGGGAGGGAGAGGGAACTGGGATTGACATTTAAAATATTAAACTAAAAAAAAAAATGCTTTGACTCCAAAATTTAAGTTGAAGGACAAGTTACTGGGGAAATGGATTTCTATTTTTGTTTCCACAGAAAATGAAAAGATGTGGATTCCTTCCAGACTAATGTGGTTTGATCACACCAGACTGCCTGAAACAGAGTACAAGCTGATCCTACATTCAAAACAGCTGGACAAAACAGCCCTACAGACTACAGCCAGGATATCTGAATCTTCTTCGAATCCCCCAAGACAGCGCCCCTTACCAGCAGGAAGTAGTTTGGAAAGAACGACGCCCAAATTCCCAAATATTGTGTGTAAATGTTTGTTTTCATTTAATTGGACTGTTATATAAAATTAAATAAAATTAAAAAAAAAGAACAACTAGAAGTAGCTTTACAATTTCCAGTGCAGTGTGTCAAAGCTAAATTATAGTGTATAAGATTAGAATTTATGGCAATAATATTCATGGTACTAATCTTTACCATTTTATCAAGTTTATTGCTATATTTTGTATGTATGAGTTTGAGAGAAAATGGTTTGTATAAGTATATAGGTTACGGGATGTAGATAATTATGTAAAGTTGAATGTCAGTATCTGAACTCTGGTCATCCCCCAAAAGATGTGCTGAGTCTCTTGCCAAGATACACAACATGTTTTTTTCTGATGAGCCAAAACTCTTTCGTGGATTAACAATAAAACCAAAATAAATAAAGAACTAAATAATGGTCTTTAGGAACATGAAGTATCAGAATTTAAGATCCTATACATGTTAAGTTTGTAACATGAAATGAATACAATCCAATGACAATGAACAACAATTAATAACAAAATGGAGATTACAAAGGCACATTAACATTTTATTTTGGAAATACCCAGAATGCTCAATGGAATTAGGAAAACAAGATACACAAACTGATATAATATGACTTTTATACTTACCACAAGGTAACAACAATCAAAATATGTATATTCTTTGTAAAAGAATAAGAGAGATAGAGAGAATAACCCAAGAGCAAAGGTCAAAATATATCAACTATTAATATAAAGTACAAAAGAAATTTAGCCATGAAAAGTGTGATCATGACCAATGTTATCCAAATACCTATGCATCCAAGTGTAAAGAGATTAAATAAACACAGACTTCAACACTCCAAATAAATCGATTCAAAGTGACCCTTCAAAACTTTTGACCCTGCAGCTATGGATATCTATTCCAAAGACAGGATGTCCCTGCTCTAGAGCTCTCTATGCAAATGGAGCTGATCTTCTGCTATGGCTCTGCAGACCTTTATGCCCCTTTATGGATTCAGGTAAACTAAGCCCCACTGATGCCCATTCCACAAACAACATGGGAGAATAATTTAAAATCTGCTTCCTGCCAAGAGATTTAAGCCCAAGATGAAGAGCCTGACCTAACTCCCTGT
Source organism: Phodopus roborovskii (assembly GCF_943737965.1). Lineage (NCBI taxonomy): Eukaryota > Metazoa > Chordata > Mammalia > Rodentia > Cricetidae > Phodopus > Phodopus roborovskii. The sequence continues at coordinate 213,711 of NW_026125568.1, forward strand.
CCCAAACCATACACACCAGAGAAATCTCTGTAGAACAAAGACACAATTTGTACACTGTAATTAATCTTCACTCAGTACAGTATTGTAACTCTTGGTAGCAGAGAGTTAAAAACATAATCTTGTATTGCTGATAGACATCCACATCACCACTTTTTACTACTTTCTAAAATATTTATAAGGCAAACCTGAAAGTGGAGTGGAATATTCAGAACATCAAGAAATCAGACCTTCAGTTATCCAGCGTCAGCCCCCACTGCACATCAACAGCATTGCATGAATATGCACACTGGACAGTTATATAATAAGCAACACACCCACCCATGCCAGAGATGTGGACTCGCCCCCAAACCAAGAAACACATGGACAGGAAGGCTCAGAGGACAAGGGTAACTGCCCAGGTCACCACATGGACCAAAAGAACCCCAGTCTATCTCATGGTCCATACAAATTTTGCAGAAATGACATCTGAGCAGACCTGCTTTGAAAACTGTACATTCAGAATGGTGCAACCTGTGTTCTTCCTTACAACTCGATAGAGCAGAAGGACAAGAGAATCATGGAAAGAAGCCTTCTCAGAGTCCAGCATTGCCTGGGACCACTCTGTTGGACCTAAAATTTTGCAGCCCACTACCAGGGAATCAGAAATCAATGACTCAGATTTTATAGTCCTTGTAACTCTGCACAACCCACCCTGCAGATAGTGGCCTATTCCAGAAAGTTTGTGTTTTAGTATACATTCTTCTACTATCCTGTAAGTCAAGCAGCTCATTATGAAAATCACAGTGACCTTTCTGTGCACATATTGTTACATACTCATTGTTCCTGGTCAGCAACCTTTGACCTAATAGCTAGGAAATACTGCAGCCAAAAGTATGCCACCTTCCAATATTCACTGTGTTTAATGTGAAACTCCTGTTTAAGAAAAGCAGGCTGTGAATAAGAGAACATTGAGTAATCATAGCAGGGCTTGGGGGCAGAAAAGTGTAAGTGGATATGATGTAGTTATGATCTAAAATAAAAAAAATATTTTGAAAAGCTGAAAATAGCTTCATGGACATGTGCTCCAGAGACTAGGGGTTTCAAGTAGAGCACACCAAGTATTCCTCAAACCTTTTCTCTCAGATTGTACATCCAAGCCCAGTAAACATAAAAGTCCTGTTACATAGTCCACAAGAGTACACCCAGACCGGTTTTGGCTGAATACTATAATTAACACAATTTGTATGCATGATAAGGTCTCTCCTCTATCCAGAATCTTGATAGCCCTCATCTGTGGATTCCAAGATACAGCCCACAATTATGGATCTATGGATGTATACAATCCACAATTATGGATTATCTAGGAATGATTACGTAATTCCACATTGCTTACCTCAACTACTGTTGAAGGAGGAAATCTCAGCTTCCATCCTGCCTCTATCTTTCTGCACTGTGACTCCAGCTGTATCCAAGTGGGACATGAACTCAATCATTGCACAAATCCCTCTCCATTTATAAGACACCAAAATAATCAGAGATCTTGGGAGTTCATTCATTTTCTGGTCTATTTTCCTTCTCACTGACAAGGCAAGGGCCTGAGTGGAACGAAGTGTAAGATTTTCTTCCCAGCACTGTACAGGAGAAGCAGGATTAGGAGTTCAAAACAATTCTCAATTACACAGCATAAGACAAGCCACAGTTAGAGGACACTTTGCTCTACACAGAAATCAATAATCAGCATCACTTGAGAAAACTAATGAAATAAGTAAAATCTACGAAACATAGGAGAGCAGCAAAATAGAGATAAAAGCAGTAATGTGTTTAAAGAAGACATTTAAAAAGATACCAATAGCTGGGTGGTGGTGTTGGCAAATGCATTTAATGCTGGAGCTCAGGAGGCAGATGGAAGCTTATCTCTGTGAGTTAAAGAACAGCCTGGTCTACAAGATATAGTTGTAGCACAGGCGGCAGAGCCAAAAAGAAATGGGGTCTCCAAAAAACAATAAAGTAGAACACAGGAAAACAATCCAAAAATTCAATGCCAGAAAGAGTTGGTTTTTCAAGAAAATTAACAAGGAAGTCGAACCTTTATCCAAACTAACGAAAAAGCATAGAGAGAACATGGACATTAACAAAATCAGAAACAAAAAGTGGTACATAATGAGTAAATCCAAACAATTTTTAGGTCATATTTTGAAAACCTATATTATCCAAGCTTTGAAAATTCAAAGTATATGAACAAATTTCTGGATAACTATTACTTACCAAAATTAAATCAAGAATAGACAAGCAACTTAATTTGACCTATAACAACTAACATAGTAGAAGTAATAAAGAAAAGCCTTCCAACATAAAAAATCCCAGAGCCAGATGTCTTCTTCAGTGAAGAATTCTACCAAAAATTCATGGAAGATCTATATTAATACTCCTGAAATTGTTCCACACAATAGAAGGTTCATTACCAAACTCTTTTTATGAGGCTACAATCACCTTAATACCTATCCACACAAAGACACAAATAAGAGATAAAATTACAGACCAATATCCCTCATGCATATTGATGCAAAAATACTCAAGAAAATATAGGAAAACCGAATCCAAGATTATATCAGGGAAATCACTGACCATGATGAAGAAGGTTTCATCCTTGGGTTGTAGAGATGGTTTCACATATGAAAATACATCAAATATACCACTACATAAACAAACTGAAAATGAAAAGTCACATGATCATCTCCCTAGATGCAGAAAAACCCTTTGACATATTCAACATCCTTTATGTTAAAGGTCTTGGGGAGATCAGGGATAACGGGAATTTACGTAAACATAATAAAAGCAATATATAGTAAACCCAGAGCAAATATAAAGCTGAATGTAGAGAAGATTAAGGCGATTCCTCTAAAATCAGGAAAAAGACTAGGCTGCCTTATCTCTCCATATCTCTTCATTATTTTACTTGAAGGGCTAGCTAAAGAAATAAGACAAGAAATAAAGATCAAGAGGGATACAAATTGGTAAGGAAGAACTCAAACTTTATTTTCAGATGATATGATAATTTACATAAGCAACCAAAAAACTCTACCAGGTTCTCCTACATCTGAAAAACACCTTCAGCAAAGTATGAGGATACAAGATTAAATAATAAAAAAAAATCTGTAGCCATTCCATATTCAGTCAACAAAGGGGCTGATAAAGAAATCAGAGAAACATCACCCTGTACAATAGCAACAAACATCATAAAGTATCTTGGGGTAACAATTACCAAACAAGTGAAAGACCTACATAATAAAAATGTGTGTCTTTAAAGAAAATACCAGAAAATGTAAATATCTCCCAATCTCATGGATAGGTAGAAAAAACATAGTAAAATTGGCAATCTTACCAATAGCAATCTACATGTTCAATGCAATCTCCATTAAAATCCCAGCACAATTCTTCACTGACCTTGAAAGGGTAATAATCTACTTTATATTGAAAAACCAAAGAACCAGAAGAGCCAAAACAACCTGTATAATAAAGGAATTTCAGGAGGCATCTTTATCCCTGACTTTAAGATCTACTAGAGAGTTATAGTCCTGAAAACAGCCTGGTATTAGCACAAAAATAGACAAGTAGCTCAAGGATATCGAATAGAAAATCCTGATATTAACCCACACACATAGGGAACACCTGACTTTTTACAAAACAGCTAAAAGTGTACAATGGAATGACGAAAGCATCTTCAACAAATGGTGAGTAAGGTTTTCCGCCCAGGGCTGGTCTTGTCCCACCACCGCACCAGCAACAATTAATATACAGAGACTCTCTATTTGATATAATGCTGTTGGCCAGGTACTAGTTTCTTGTCGGCTAACTCTGTCATAAGTATCAGCCCATTTCTGTTGATCTATGTATTTTCACGGTGTCTCTTCTTGCCGGGGAATAGGGCAGGCATCTCGTTTCCCCAGTCTCTCCATCTTGACTCCTCCTTCCTCCTTCCTCTTTCCTCCTTATCTCCTAGTCCCGCCTATCTATCTGTCCTATTGTCCAACAGTGCTTTATTCATTAACCAGTATGAGAAACATATTTTCAGAATGACATCTCCCATCAAAATGGTGCTGGTACAACTGGACGATGGGAGTGTAGAAGACCAAAATTAGACCTGTGTCTATTGCCATGCACAAAACAGTCTGTGGGCTGCGGTTTGGTCTTGTCTACTGTGTCCTTTGCCTTACATAAGCTTCTAAGTTTGAAGAGGTCCCATTCATTAATTGTTGATCTCAGTGTCTGTGCTCCTGGAGTTATGTCTAACATGTGGTCTCCTGTACCAATTTGTTCAAGAGTACCTCCCATTTTCTTTTTTAAGCGATTCAGTGTGGATGGATATATCTGTCCATGGGGAATGGGCTCCTGAAGTCTTTCATACACCAGTGATACATCCTGATTCCACTGCCAGAGGTCTCTTAGACTTACCAGGCCTTCTAAATGAGATGCACTTGTAGGGGTTTTAGGTCAGTCATATTATGGTTTCCCAACTATCAGACTGGTGTGCATGAGCTCCCTCTTGTTTTTCTTAGGTGATTCTGTGGGCATCTCCAACCTGGTCTTGGCCCCTGTACTTATCACTCCTCCCTCTCTGCAACTGGATTCCAGAAGTTTTACTTAGTGCTTAGCTGTGGGTTTCTGCTTCAGTTTCTGTCAACTAATGGATGAAGGCTCTAGAATATCCTATAAAGTAGATATCAATCTCATTATACAGAAGGGCATTTAAGGTAACTTCTCCACTATTGCTTATATTCTTATTTGTGGCCATCCTTGTAGATCTCTGGACATTTTCCTAATGCCAGATTTCTCTTACAACCTATAATATCTCTATCTAGTATGGTATCTCTTTTGTTGCTCTCCTCTATTCTTTCCAAAATTCAGTCTTCTTGATTCCTCTTTTCCTCCTCTCCCATCTTCTTCTCCCATTCTCTTTCTCCCAACTCTCCCTCACTGCAGACAATGATCCCAGTTTTCTCAGGAGACCTTGTCCCTTTCCACTACTCTGGAAACACAATAGCAGTCCTTTTAAGGGTGAAGTCTGAAGTGAGGTTAATCCAGGGCAGGGCCCCCCTTGACACCATGAGGGCAGGGCTTGTAATGGTGCTACCAAACACTGCCAGGAGTCAAACCATCCTCTCTCCAATTGCAGCTCAATATTAAGGTTGAAGCTTTACACAACCTGCTTTGTCCATCTCAAGATACAGGTGCCGATGGGCTACAGGATGGCGGCTAAGGGAAACCTTGTAAACCACACCTCCCGCAAAAAGTGATCCCACCAACTCTTGAGTCCTTCCTCTCCATATCATCCCTGGTAAGAAGGAAGAAGCCATACTTAAACCAACACCTTCATACCCAGGGAAGCTGGGTTGTTGCGTGGAAACCCTAATGGCTTCTGTATCTATACAAAGAGTTTAGAATGTTTGGTAGCCCTGATCCAAACCTGCCCTCAAGTTCTGTGTCTTTTCTGCTTATTTAGTCCTGTAACTCAGGCTTCCATCGCCCATCAGAGCTTCAAGCATAGCCAACAGTCATAGGGGAGGTTTCTTACCAGTCTTATATGTGGTGCCTTTGGTACATTATGAAACCAGAAGGCAGAGAAGCTTGGGTTGATGATGCTCTTACTCCCATTATCTCTCTTTCCTCTCCCTCTCTCTTTCTCTCTCATGCTTTCTTTCTTTCTCTCCCCCCTCTTGTCTTCTATTCCTACTCTGACTCAATCTTCCTAGTCACACTAGCTTTCCTCTCCTTCCCTTCTCTTTCTCCTAGTTCCCTCTCCAGGCACTGCTCCCCCACTTCCCATGTGATCTGGGGGCCTTGTCCCTTCCCCCTTCTGTGAGTGACTTTAGATGTATCTCTTAGAATACACCTTGTATCCTAGTTCCTCTGGTGGTATGAATTATAGGCTGGTGATCATTTGCTCTAGGTCTAAAATCCATATATTAAGGAGTACATAACATGTTCCTCTTTTTGTGACTGGGTGTACAGAGTATGAAACCAGAAGGTGAAGAAACTTGGGTTGATGTCTCTCTTGCTCCCATTATCTCTCTTTCCTCTCCCTCTCCATCTCATGCTTTCTTTCTTGCTCTGTGTCTCTCTCTCTCTCTATTTCTCTCTCTCTCTCTCTCTCTCTCTCTCTCTCTCTCTCTCTCTCTCTCTCTTGGGTTGCAGATTACATCAGAAGGGCTGACCAGTTTGTCACTTATCTTGGTTGTAGTGAACTTAGTAAGAACCATGCTCCACAAAAATCCATTTTGATTATTGAAATTAAAGAAAAGTATGATGGCTAAAATCTTCAATTTCCTCTTTCAAGAGCTCTTCCCTATCAATTCATATAAAGAAGATAGAAGAAGAATAGAGACAAGGTTAAAGATATGGATGAGAAAAATTATGGGACATTCATTGCCAGGACCTATGTCAGGATTTTGAGAACATTCTATAGTTCCTGCTACAAGAATAACTCAAAAGGCTAACATTCCTGGGAACAAGTGTGAGCAGACACAAATCCATGCACTGGCATTACATAATTAAAATTAAATCAAATCTTTAACCAAACATATTTTTACCTGTGAATATTTAATATTTTGAGCACTCATTCCTGTAACCCAGGTACTTAGGTGTTTAAAGTATTAACAGTTTCCTCCAATTTGAATTGGTTTATGTAATACAAAGCAAATGTGTAGGATTGGATTTAGATAAATCAATCATCTCAATGAGGCTTTCTATGTTGTTAAGGTAATGAGTGAAGTGGTCCCCATCTCAGGGCATCAGATAAAGGGGCCTCAGGTCGAGAGTGCCAGGTCCCAGCTAGGTCTGCCTATTGGTGCAGAAACATCCAGAGTATCAGCCCAGTATATGCCGTTCATTGCCAGGCCTAGGCTAGAGTCCTCTACTGGATTTACAGACCCCTCCCTGAGAATCACCTGTGTCCATGTGAGCACTCTGAGTTTCTGCTGGGTAGATCGTTGACCCCCATTGTAGGGCCTATGCCAAAGAGGTCACAGCTGGAGAGTGCCAGGCCCAGGCTAGATCTGCCTATCGGCTTAAGGGACATCCTGAGTCCCAACCTTCAAAATCTTTGACTTGCTTCGCCAGTCTTCTGCTGGAGTCTGAACTTTTAGCCCAACTGCTGGGCCCCTGCCTGTTGGTGAGACCTCCTAGAGAGCTTGTACAACCCAGAGCTATAAACATCAAACTTCTCACCCACCAAAACACACCAGGGTAGAAGCTATGGGAAGATGGCAATACAATAAAACATCTAACAACAGAACGACAAGAATAACAGCACCAGAATCTATGGAAGCTACACCAAATCGAATGGACACAACAAAGCAGATAAAGTACAAGAGAATGAATTAAAAATTATAGCCATAAAAATGATAGAGGCCCTCAAAGAGGATATCAGAAAATCCCTTAAAGAAGTGGAAGAAAAAACATACAAAAAATAGAAGAAATGAAGAAATATCCTGAAGCAAGTACAGAAACCCAGAAAAAACTATTAAGCAGGTGGAGGAAACAGTTCAAGACTTGAAAACTGAAATGGAAACAATAAATAAAATGTAATATGAAGGAATGCTGGAAATAGAAATACTGGGCAAATGATCAGGAACTGCAAATGAAAGCATAACCAACAGAATTTAAGAGATGGAAGAGATAATCTCAGGTGCAGACGACAAAGTAAAGGAAATAGATTCATCAGCCAAAGAAAATCATAAATCCTACAAATTCTTAACAAAAAAAGGAAGTGTGGGAAGTGAAAAGGCCAATCATAAGAATAGTAGGCATATAGGAAAGTAAGGAAGCATAGCTCAAAGGTACTGAAAACATATTCAACAAAATCATGGAGGAAAACATTCCCACTCTGAAGAAGGACATGCCCATGAAAGTACAATGAGCATACCAAACACCAAATAGACTGGACCAAAGAACAAAGACCCATTTGACATATAATAACCAAAATATCTAACATACAAATAAAGAAATTACATTACGAGCAGCAAAGGAAAAATTCCAGGTAACATATAAAGGCAGACCTATCAAAATTACACCTGACTACTCCATGGAAAGCCTCAAAGCCAGAAGGTCCTGGATAGATGTCCTACGAGTAGAAAGAGTCCACAGATGCCCGCCCAGGCTACTATACCCAGCAAACTCTTAATCACTATAGATGGAGAAAACAAGATATTTAACGACAAAGACAGATTTTCACAATATGTATCTACAAATCCAGCCATAAAAAAGATTTGGAAGGAAAACTCCAAGCCAAGGAAGTTAACTATACTCACAAATATGTAGGCAACAGATAATCCACTTCACCACAAATCAAGAGTAAAGCAAGAATAATAAATTCACAATACCACTTCCAAATTCAAATCTAAAACAAACAAGCATTAACATTCCATGCTCCTTACACTCCCTCAACATTAATGGTCTTAACTTGCTTGTAAAAAGACACAGGTTAACAGAGTGGATATGAGGACAGAATCCATCTCACTGCTGCATACAAGAAATGCATCTAAGCTTCAAAGATAGACATAAACTCAGGGTAAAGGGATAAGAAAAGATCTTCCAATCAAATGGGTCCAAAACACAAGCAGGTGTGTTTGTCCTAATATCTAACAAGTTAGAATTCAAACCAAAATTAATCAAAAGAGATGAAAACAGTCATTCCATATTCATCACAAGAGAAATCCATCAACACAAAGTATCAATTCTGACTAACTGTGCTCCAAATATAAAGGCAACTACATTCATAAAAGATATGCTACTAAAATTCAAATGTCACCTAAAGCCTCACACACTTATAGTGGCAGACTTCAACATGCCAATGTCATCAATAGGCAAGACCACCAGTCATAAACTTAACAAAGTAAGAAAAGAATTAACAGAAGTTTGGTTTCAATTGGGTTTAACAGACATCTATAGAACTTTCCATCCAAACACAAAAGAACAAACTTCTACTCTGCTCCACATGAAACCTTCTCTAAAATCAACCAAATAGTAGGTGGTATAACAAACCTCAAGAGTTACAAGAGAATTGGAATGGTCCCCTGTATCTTAAATGACCAGCATGCTTTAAAATTGGAATACAACAACACAAAATGAAGAAACACTACAAACTCATGCAAACTCAACAATGTTCAATTGCACCATACTTGTGTCAAAGAAGAAAAAAATAGAAATTAAGGACATCCTAAAATTCAACAAGAATGAGGACACAACATACCAAAACTAATGGGACACCTTGAAAGCAGTGGTACCAGAAGTTCATTGCACTATGTGCCCATATGAACATAAACAGAGAATAGTCACAATATAGAATTAACAGTGCAACTGAAAGCCTTAGAACAGAGAGAACCAAACTCACCCTGGAGGAGTAGATGCCAGAAAATAAACAATTTGAGGGCTGAAATCAATAAAACAGAAACCAGGGAAACAATACAAAAAAATCAATATAACAAAGAGTTGGGTTTTCAAGAACATCAACAAGATAGACAAACCTCTATCCAAACTAATGAAAAAGCAGAGAGAGAACATGCAAATTCACAAAATCAGAAATGAAAAGGAGGACATAACAATGGACACAGAGGAAATCCAGGAAACGTTCAGGTTATACTTTGACATATTGTGACCTTTATATTTAAAACAAATATATGGTGATCAAGAAGGTGTACAATGTTTGGGAAAGGATAAAGCCAAGATGCAGAGACACAGACAAGAAAAAAAGCTGGAAAATATAATCAAATTTTTATCAAAACACCAGAGGTAATTCAGCCAGGAAAGCCGAGATCTTGACCAATGTTAACCAGCTACCCATCGTGGTAGTTATTTAGATCTTACATAAAAAGAATTCACAACTCCCACAAAATTAACTCAGAAGAATGCTCACTCTCTTCTTCTGACACTCCAGGTACTGGCATTGTTCCCAACAGAAATGCCTCATGGTTTAGAGTTCTCTCTAAAAATGGTGGTAATCTCTTTCTATGTTTCTGCAAACTCTCAAGGCTCCTTGTGGTTTAAGGCAAAACCAGCCCCATCATGCCCACACAAAATTTAATACAGAACAATGATTTAATTTCTTCTTCCGAACACATGTATAATGTCACAGCATGTGGAAACTGCCCTGCCCACCCACTAAACACCATGGACACTTGAGAAAAGAGCAGATAAGAAATTCCTTTTTTTCTCCAGGAGCTCAACGTTCCTGAGACATGCTATGGTAGCTAGTGAATGTGGAAAGTTAAAAGAGCTGTGATCTTGTATTGCTGAAAGATGATTCTCATGACCATTTTCCACTGTTTTCTAAACTGTGTGTGGCAAATGTAAGAAAAGTCTGATTGTGGATTGCAATATTCATAAATTCCAGAAGCAAACATTCAGTTTTTCCCTTGGATGCTCCCAACTCATACTAAAAGAAATTGTGTCTTTCATATTGAACACCAATATTAGTTTCGCTTTTGGTTTGTTTGTTTTGTTGTTTTTTCCTTTAGATTTTCTTTTGGTTTTCAAGGCAGGCTGTCTCTTTATGTTTGGGACCTACACTAGAACTCTCTTTGAAAATCATACTGGCCTCAAACTCATATAGAGCTTCTTGCCTCTGCCTCTCAAGTGCTTGAATAAAACTTGTGCCCCACCACAGCCCAGTGTGGACACAGAGATTTCACTCCCCCAAGGGAACCTACACACATCGAGGCTCAGAGGAAAAGGGCAGTGTCCAGGTCAGCACAGGGCACATGTTCCCTTCCTGTCCCTGCAGCAATGACAGTTAGGCAGGTCTGCTCCTCCTTCTCTGAAGCTTACACACTGACCATGCTGTGGGGCTGAATTCATTGCACCTTCTACACAAAAGTCAGCAATTTGGTTTCATTATCACATCAGTACTTTATCAAGATTATTGATTGTCCTTGTCTATGGACACCAAGAAAAGGCCAGTCAGACATTTTGTATAACATCTACAATTGATTTTAGGCTCCACACTGATATTTCCACCAAGGGAAAGCAAGAAATTGCTCATGTTCCTTCCTTCTCCCACCTCTTTCTGCACTGTGCCTACACCATCTTCAAAGTTCTTAAATGAACTAAATTCTACCATATCCTTGTAGTCATTTGCATTCCCAATACCAGCCAGGGGAATTAGAAAAGAGTAAATAAGTAACATTTATTTCCTTCTTAATGAGCACTCAAAGCCTTTCCCTAAAGGAATTGCAGCAGTTTCTTCCCAGCACTAGGTAGCAAAGTCTGGAGTAGCTGTGATCAATGCAAATCTCAATGACATCACACCATTGGCTATACCCAGCTCAATATAACTTCCAAATTTTATCCAACAAATCTAGTCTGTCTTCATTCACATGACATGAATCAATACACCCTGAGTATCTAAAGAAGAAAATCACTGAACCTACATTAGTTAGGATTTTCATTGCTGTGTATAAGTTCTAAGACCACCACAAGTCTTTTTGTTGATGTTCTTTAGATAGGGTTTCTCTGTGACATTAAGGTGGTCCTGGAACTAGCTCTTGTAGAACAGCCTGGTCCCTAACTCACAGAGGTCAACCTGTCTCTGCCTCCTTGGTAAAGCTGCCCCTATCAGGGATTCCAACCCTAGTCTCCCCAGTGAAAATCAGGGGTGGAATACTCATCACTCTACTTGCAAGGAAGAGATCCCCCACAAATTGTATAAAGAAAACTTGTAATTGGATTGGCTCAAAGTTTCAGAAATTCCATCTATTTTCTTCATAGCAGGGAGCATGATTTGAAGAAAAATATGGTGCTGGCTACATCTTGATATGCAGGCCAGAGTAAGACATCTTATATACTTCCCATATCCAAAGCATAGGAAACCCCAAAACCCATCACCAATGATACTCTTCTTCTCAAAATGCCAAAGTCACTGCAACAAAGCTCCTCCTTCTACTACTGCCATTCCCTATGAGATTATAGGTGCAATCACATTCAAGCCATCACAATGCAGCAATCACAACCTTTTTTATGATGGACGCAGCAGCTGATATCCTACCCTGCTTCTCCTTACAGTGCACGCAATAAACTCTTCTTTCTACTCTGGTCTGAAGGAAGCATACATGCTCCACATGAAAGTATGCAAATCTTTTTGTTGCAAGTGTAATGGACAGTCAATTTCATGACTCATATGGACAATTTTAAAACACTGGGGTCATACTTTTTTATCTTGTTCTCACTGAGATCATTTATGATGTAGATGTGGATTATATTTTAAATGAATGTGCAGTGTTACAGATTAATGAGTTCTGTTTATTAAATATTTCCTTAAAAGAAATTGGTATCCTCAAATTAGGTGTTTAAGATGCTTGGTCCAAAAAACAAAACAAAACAAACAAACAAAAAAAAATCATCCTTCTCCCTTCTGAGGGCATACAGTCACTTAATTTAATGAGGTGTATTTAAGAGGACAGAAAGTACATTGCCCTGGAAAGCAACATGCTGAGATCAAAGCAACCGTTGTCAATGAGAAAGCATGTCTCAGAAAATTAATTCTAAAATGCTGGGTGTAAAGCTGTTCAAGATTTTGCCTTTCCAGTGAACAAATAACTCCATAGACAAAAGAGGTAAATAAAGAAAAAAAAAAAAATAGTCTCTGTAATGATAACATTTAACTGTCTCTCGCTAATGTGCACATAGGAGAAAGCCTACAACAGATATTTTTTTGAGACAGTGTTTCTTGGTTTCCGTGTTGTAGTTGTAGTGGGCTAGCTCTATAGAGCACACTAGTCTCAAACTCACAGAAATATGCCTGTATGTGCAATCTGATAGCTGGGGTTAAACACATTCATCATCATTGTCTGGCTCTTAAACATAATTTGCATTCCATTAATGCTGCCATTTTTAAGTTCTTCCAGGGTCAGCTGACAGCTGAGACTTTGAAAAATTTAAAAAGGGTCAGGGAACTGCAAGTCGGTCCAGTAAGCCAATGAAAGACTTCAACAGAAAAGATAGTACCATAATTATTTCAGAGTACACTAGTGACATGCTCTCATGTCACACTTTAATGACAGTTTCAGACACAGATGTGCCAGAAGATGGGGAAGATAGGAAAGGCAGAACAAAGAAAAGATAAAACCTATGGCAGGGAGGTCTTGCTTAACTTATGTCTTATTCTATGTAAACATCTTATGAAGTATTGCCTCCTCTTTATGACTTCCAGGGGGAAATGGAAGGAAACGGGAGAATTCTAGAAAGTCAGCAGGACTAAGAGTTGTGTTCTCAGGATTTGAAATAACACCTACACAAAGGCTCTGGCCCCAGACAATTGCATTCCCTCATAAGCATCTTCCTTGTTTTAAAGGAGGAGCTCTATTTTATTCTGCATATCTCAGGGCATGATGGAACAGTCCTAAGGCAAAGACTCCAGGTTGTTACTGTTTCTGCCAATAAATTTTCTAGTTTTGAGAAGGAGCATTGATCCATCTCCATGATTGAGAGTCTTGCTTGCTCAGTCCAACCCTCAAAACAAAAGGGTTTTCCCTTTCAAACAGTTGTCATCACTTGGATTTATCTTGCGCATCTGGGAGGACTATGATTTTCTCTAGAAAACTGGCCCTTTCTGGAACACCAGGCCCTAATGTTCACTGTGTCCAAGCAATGTCTGCTGATCAGATTTTAACAGTCTTGTTTTGTGAGAAGGAGATGGTCCTGGGGGCTCTCTGTGAATCAGGAGTTTCTCCTTTGTCATGGTTTGGAGCCAAATGTCTGGGACAATCTTAGAGATCAAATGTATATTTTAGCATCCTAATCTCTAACATGCCTTATCAGCACACTACTCATCTTTGTGTAATTTTATAGGCAGCACTCCCTCAGCTAAATCCTATTTTGTGGGTCTCAATATCCCTATGAATTGGTACGTCTTTTATATGAACAATTCTAATCTTCCACATCACAGTTTAGTATTGGAGTGCAATCCAACACAAGAATGCCATGTATGGATGTATGGATATGTTCAGTGTCCCAAGCCTATAATATCACTCTCAGGATTCAGAAGTATGTACGTCACTATGAGTTTGGGACTAGCCTGCTCTACAGTGCAACTTTCATGTCATGCTCCAGTGCTATACTTAGAAAAATGTTGTCTCCCTGGAAATAGGATGCATCCCTGGATCATGAAATGACTTTGGGAGCACATGTCAAATGGAGGGATACTCCCCTTAGCCTAGAGGCAGGAGAGAGGACATAGTCCCTAATCCAAATGATTTGACAGATTTTTGACTCCTCCTGGAAGACATCACCCTCCCTGTGGAGTGGGGACAGAAATAGGACAGGAGCCAAATTGGGAGGCATGGCAGGGAGGGAGTGGGACCTTCGATCAATATGTAAAATAAGAGAAAAAAAATAAGTATGTAAAAATAAAAGAAAAAAGCTATCTCAAAATCAAAAATAAATAAATATAAGTATGTACAGAAATAAAGAAAATGTATTTTACAGGATACACACAATTAATTTAACATGAATCTTGTACCTAAACATTAAATGTGTACTGCAGAAGTTGTAGAAGACACTGGAGAAATTAGGCCTCTCTAGGTTTGTCTCTTTGTCTTACTGTGCACAAAAAGAACTCTGGTGCTGACTATACACACCTTTCTACAGAAAGCTCTCTGATGGAAATGAAATGCTTTCTACTGAGTGAAGTATTCATACTCCAGCACCCAGGTCTGGTGAGTTGCTAGGACCATATGGTACCTCACAGAACACTGAATGTGGCCAAAGTTTCCCACTTAGCAACCTGGAGGGCCTGCCACACCAACTCCAAGGCCTCCCCATCCCATCCTCCCCATCTGAGGATAGCATCTCTTCACTCACCATATTGTGGCTTCTGTGTTCATCCATGGTCCACTCACAATTTACTACAGTAGCACTCCCAGAACAGAAATCAATGCACTGGCACTTGTTCTGCTTAACGAAGCCTGAAGCAAGAATAAAAGGTTACAGTGTATTTACAGGAAGTGTTCTGCAATGCCTGTGACTGTCAGGTTGGCCAGCTCTTGTTGATTGGCTGGTTAAGCTTGAACAGCAAGAGCACTTCCTCAAGGGTTAGAGTGTGCTTAAAGACACAAAAAAGTGTTTCTAGGCCCTGGCTTTTACACAAGACTCAGACCTTGTAGATACCTATAGAGACACAAATCTCAATTTCACTTACTCCTGTCTAAAATAGACAACCCCACTCTCTTCCTACAGTGTGTGGGATCATCATCTGCCTCCTCCACAAAATATGCAGATGTTGCAGACACAATTACACAATGCAGGCTGGAATAATTAACTTATTCAACAGCCGGAGAGTGAAAATTCCCAGCTATACATGCAGAAACATCCTGAGTATCAGCCCAGGCTTTGTCCACTATAGCCAGGCCTTGGCTAGAGGAGATTCTGGGACCAATTCAGGTGGACTCCTCCCCTACACCCTTCCACAACAAAAGGAGATCAAGGGGTTCCACATTGGAAAGGAAGAACTCAAACTGTATCTTGGAAACCTTGGGAAATGAGACTAGTGGTCTCAAACTTCCCCTTTTGTTTAACCTGCTAAAAACCCTTCACAAATTTAAACCACTACCTTACTTTTCTGACAGAGTGAGGTCCCAGCTGGCTTGATTTTTAGCAACACAAACCTTTTGCTTTTGCAGTCAGGAGTCACTTCCTTGGAGGTTGAGGAAACCCATAGGCATAATAGTAATAAGCTGCTCAAGGAGGCTTTATAATTTACAGAACTCCAGGTGACAGCTGTCTGAAAATCAAAACACTGAGGTGTCAGGGATATGCCTATATTACTTCCTGCTTACTTTTGCAGTGTTTTCTGAGCTGCAAGTATGCTAAAATGCTGGACAATACCATCAAAAGGAAAGGGAATTCAGAAAAATCAAACATTTATCAAAGACATTAGTTTTTACACCCTGTTGAAGATTCACATCGGCTGGAGTGGTTCACCTTAAGTCCAGGGAGAGCAATATTGAGGAGTAGGCTGTAGTCAGCAACTGATGCTCATCGGCCAGAAGCACAAATCGGCTGAGACATGGTCAAAGTGGGAACAGAAGTTAAAATGTATATATTTAATTGGAACTCTTAGTTCCTTACCTTTAGTGATCAAGAAGAACAGCAAGACCGGGAGAAAATTCCATCCTCAGGAAGGCTGTACTTATCTGCAATCCTGTTAACCTGTAAGAAGTGGATCCAGGCTTTATGACATTTGAGCCTCTGAATCCAATATGAACTGTTATATAAAAGGACATAAAAGATTTAGATATATTACCATTACCAATCTGTGCTGAAATCCATATTGTAGAAAAAGTAGATATTGGTATCTGTAAAACAGAAGGAATGTACTTATACCTTTGAGACATATATGCAGGCTGAACACTGTATGCATAATTAATAAATAAATGTTCAAAAATGACATATATGTCTTTATATTTTTAGATCCTTATTGAGGAGCCATATTAAGGCTGCGTAATACTGCCAAGCTGACAAAGTTATGGTTTAGCCCAGCCATCAATACTATCAGATCTGAGAAGGATATATTTAATTAACTGTTCAATCTAGTAAAAAAAAAAAAGACAGGGACCAGTCAATATACTCCTAGCCATAAACAATTGTCTATGGCATTGAGCGCAGAAGTTCTTCACCAAGGACATAATGTGAGAGGTTTTTTTTTGTTTTGTTTTTTTTTTTTTTTTTTTTTTTTGTTTGTTTGTTTTTTTTTTGTCTTTTCTCTGTGGAAGAGGGACATGGAAAATTCTGACCTTATTTTGTCTAGGCAAAGTTGGTGCAAGCAATTTTTCAGTACCCTGCAGACTCTACAACGTCTAAGCTTGGTCCTACCTGGCAGCAGTCACTGTATTTGACCATCTTGCACCCTGGTCAGTGTCATAACAATCCATGCTGCCTCATAATCTTCTTTACAGGCCTAGGTTAATTGTTATGACCAGTGATTCTTTGTCTGATATTATTACAACTTTTTATTTAACATTTAAATACCTTATCTATACAGATCTCTGTAGTATTAGAAGTCTGTCTAGGTATATCTAAATAGACAAATTTGTATGAGTTACTTGTTTTAAGCTTAAACTTTTAGAACATGTATGGGAGACAGAGTGATGTTTATCCCTGTTATTAATCATTAATACTTGGTTTGATTATAGCCAACAGTTAATATATAAGGATGGCCAGTATCTTGTGTTTCTTAGCATTTTATATTAGGTTAAACAATTTTAGCTTTAAAAATACTGATATTAATTTGAAACTCCTTTTAGGGAAACATGAAACATCTATGTCACTCAATTGACCTAAATAGCTTACGCTTACCAAATGTAGCTAAAACAAGGAGGCATTCCCTTTGTATCATAAAAAATGAGCATCTCAACTTTTGGTTAGACTGTCTAGCAGACTCTTCCATGAAGCAGGAATCTTGTAGCAATGTGTGTATGTTGTAACAGCAGTCACTTTCCTGTAGGTTCTGCATATCCAGTTCATATAGCAAAAAGTCAAACAGTCCACACAAGGACAGTATTTTGCACAAATGTCTGGTCCTGCCATATTGGAGGCAAACTCCAGAACTTTTTAACAAGTACATAAAATTTTCTTTAGAGAAATAAATGGAACTTTTAAACAATTAGAATGGTATGGTCATAATTTTTAATGCATATTACTAACCTTAAATTTATGTTTATAGATATGAGAGCCCACAACCAACAGTTTACATCTTTCACTGAACTTTATACAAAATTTCTTGGAACCTCTATATCTTTTTGTATTACCTTTATTCTCTCATTTTATCAGACATCCTTATCATAAACAACTCTCTCCTTTTGTATTTTTATTTTTTTCTCTTATCAATCACTCTTACTCAGATGTTTTGTGGCTGAAGTTAACATCTTGCTTATTTATTTAAATTGTGAGTGTATCATCTTACTGTGATGCTTTCCCTTGAGAATCTATATGCTGCAAGCAATATAGATCTCAGAGCCCCTCTTCAGACTTAGTTCCCCCAGGTAACTCCTGCTCTGTCTCCAGCCCAATTGCCCTGGTCTATGCTGCAGGTGTGAAAAAAGTGAATATCTCACTACAGTTCCCCTTTAAGTCTAAGAAAAGATTTAGGCGTGATACAAAAACTATATACAAAACAGTGAATAACAAGTGTGCTCTAAGAAAAGGAAAATTGAGTAAATATAAACTTATGACCTAACTATCTAGTACTAGCATAAAGAAAAAACAGGGTTTACAATAGTGTTGTCCAAAGCTGGAAAGCTTAAGTCTGGTAAGTAATATATCTAACTAGGAAGACAAAATAATAGTTGTGACAATTTAATATTCAACCTCATCAAAGACCTGAGAAGGAAAATAACAATACTAGGGTAGGCAGGAAGTGTAGATGGGCAACTTACAAATGGTGCAGCAAGGACAGAAACAGCATGTTACCTGGACAGTCACCCAAGGTCTCACAGCAAGGTTGGTACAGCCAGTTTTGGCTAAGGCCTAGAATACCTGGCAGACCACAACAAAGGCAGGAAGGTAAACAGGCTGTCTTACTCTGATTTGACAGGGTTCAGCAGTCTTTAAAGGTCTACAATCTATTCAGCATTGTTTCTTTGAGTGTCTGATCTTGAGCCACATAACTTTCTAGAGACTTCATTGAATCAATGTCTCTTGCTTGCTCCAACTACAAATGATTCCATATTCTTCATATTCCCTGTCTTATATATTATTTGAGTGGCATGTAAACAGCCTTCCAGAAACAATGTTCTTTCTGCTAGCTTTTGATTATCCTCAGACATGGAACAGCTTCTGCTATACTTTCCATCTGGTATTCCTGTTTTTAAACCTTATTAGCAACTTTGTTCAATAAGGAACGTGCTGTTTCTGCCAGCATGTTAATGCATTGCACTTTTTCTGCTTTGGTTATTGAAGCATTTAACATATAACAAATTCTGTTTTCTAGTTGGTCATTTTTATGTTCCACGTTTTCTATTCTAGCTGTAAGCTCTTTATTTGCCTCTCTAATATTCTGAATTTTTCTCTAAGCATTCTGTATTTTCCCTTCTAATTTTGAGCTCTCCATTGTTATTTTCAATATTCAGCTTTTTGTTTTTTAGCTCTCTATGCCATTTTCCATATTTTGAACCACTGTTACTAAGACTGTTATGGTTTGTAAAATTTCTTTATTGTTTGCTCTAATATCAAACCATTTATAATATCATAACATTGATACCCAATGCTACTACCAAAAATATATATATATATATATTTTTTAAACCACGATTTTCTTCTCTTAAAATTTCTTGTATATATGAAGTAAAAGAATTTGTAAAGTCTTGCATCATAAGCTTATCCACCCTAGGTATGGAACAATTGATCTCATATATTATATCATCTTACATTGTGAAGTATATTGCATTTACCTTAGGTGGAATTCTGCTGTCCTTGAACTTTGATGGTTTTAGTTGTTGATCTCAACTTGTGGTGGTTGCCTGGAGGAGTCCCACCAAATAGGATCCAGCAGCAGACAATCCTTCTGATCTCGTTCCCTGTAGAATAGCCCTTAACAAACTAAGGCAAGCAAAATTTTGTTAAATGAATGAATGAAAGGAGCCTTGTGAAAATTTCGGGGACCCCAAGGCCGCTTACTGCCACCTTTGGGCTGCAGGAAACACACCAGCTGGGCAGGCACCATGTGCAATGCAGCTGCAAATGCAAAGTGGGGAAATGGCAAAAGCTGAGAAGCAATGCAAGCTTTCTCAGGGCCGCTGTGGAGCTAAAGTTGCAGGGCAGAGGAAAATGTCCCACAAGCTATGGTGTGTACACCTGGTTAGGCAAGGAACCCCTTCCCATTCGGGGATGGTGTGGGAAGTGAGAAGCATCTGCCGGCTTGGTGAAAACCAGGTCCGGTAAACATCCGGATTCCGCTTCTGACACCAGATATTGATGTTTGATAAGGATCAGGAGAATAAAAATAGGCTAAATAGATGTTTACTCAGGGAGAAATAACTTACAACATAGACAGATGTACTCCAGCAAGTTCCTGGTCCCAGGAAGCTGTTCCTGTGCTGCAGGCAAAAGAGCTCTCCCACTATGCTCCTCAAAATTAGTTCCCCCAGGTCACATCCGGCCCTGTCTCCACCCCTCCAATGGGCGTGGTCTATGGTGCAGGCAGGGACAAGGTAATTATCTCACTATAAATACTGAATGCTCGATTTAGTTCCTATGTCAAACATTAGTCAACCAATGGTGGGGCAATGGCAGAGGTGTTCTTTTAATATGTATAAAGAGAAAATAGGAATTGCTTCCCCTAATACTAAACACACTCCATAACTGCACATATTATCTGCCTTAAGGAACCCCATACTTGCACATATTCCCTGCCTGAAGGGTGTATAAGCCTGTGTGTGCCAAAATATATTTAGATATATTTAGATAGCATGTATTCACCAAGAAGGCCCAGACAACCTATGGTAGGAAAGATAATATCTTAGGGAAAATAGTTGTTATTTGAGCTCTCTGTACCCATGACAAGTTGGAATGGCTTCCCATATAGGATTTCAGACAGGAGACAGGCAGAGTGTGTTCCAGAATTGTCAAAGCCACTCAGGGAAGCTTTATATGGAATTAGATGATGAGATCCATCTTTAACTACTTGGTGGCAGTGCACATGTTTAATATAAGTAATCGAACATGAAATACATTAATAAAACAAAACACATAAGGAAGAATCAGATTCACCTTAATATGAGTCGAACCATCTGGTGGTATCCTGCATGTATAAAGGGTATTAAAGGAGGAGGCTCTCCTTCTGTTACTGCTTGCCCTAGCATGGCCACCAAGTTTATTACATTACTAGCTTTAGAGCTTTCTTCTTTGAACTTTAAGAGTATAATGATGACCAGCTGAGACATGCACCCTGATGAACTAAACAACTGCTATAGTCTTCAGATGCGCATTGTTAGGCAGCCATTTTTGGATTACCTGAACCACAGCCTATGAGACATTATAATAAATCCATGTATTACATATATGGAGAGATTCACCCTACCATCCTTGTTCATGCAGAAAACCTCGAATAATGCAGTTAGTTTTTGTTTTCTTTTTATTTTAACCTGCTACTGAACATGGGTTGACTAACAATATTGCTCACAAATACAAACTTCCTAGTTTCATTTTTCTTCAACTATTAAACCTTCTAGGAAGTCTACAGTTTTCATTACTATGCATTTTCGAAGCACTTGCTCTGAGTTTCAGGGATAGAACTCCTACATTCTTAGAGCCACCTTTCTAGGAGGGGGAAAAAGCTACTATCTTGTTTGTCATCTGGATCCTGCTTCTCTTTCCTGATTTTAAGTGCCTGTGACAACCAGGTAAAGAGCATATGCAGTTGACCTAAACACAATGTTAAGCCATGTAACAATTATCTCTTTTTGTATCCCTAAATATCTCTGTAGTAGTTTGGCTGCAAGTCATGTCAAGGGAGAAACTCCTAATTTACAAACAGCCCCTAGGCCCATCCTCATATCATAGAAAAGGTCACTCTCAAGCTGCTTATGGGGGAATTACTGGAATGGTATGCCAGATGGTCCAGTTTTCTTCTAGAGAAAATCATAGTTTAGTCAGAAGGGCAAGATGAGCCCATAGGAAATCTGTTTGAAAAGGTAAACACTGTTTTGTTGAGGGGTTGACTGAGCAAGCAAGACATGTGTTTAGGTCCTGACTCACAAAGAAGGAACATAGCTCTTTCTCAAACCCACAAATGAACGTAGTAGAGCCATTATCAGCCTGGGGACCTAGACTTACACCCTCAGGTATTGAGAATGAAATAGATCCCCTCCTTTAACATAATGAAGATGCTTTGGAGAGAATGCAATTGTCTGAATCCAGGGCCTTTGTGGTGAGGTTACTTCATGTCCTGTGCACACTACTATTCCCACCATATGGAGCTGGAGTTATCGGTCCCAAGGGCACTGTGGGCTTAATCACTGAAGTTCCCCAGATGAACTGTTTTCTCCTCTTGATGCAATGCTTGAGTAGGCTACTCATGAGCTGGTCACATTGAAAGATAACTCCTACTGAATTCCTAAAAGTCTCCCATTTCTTCCATCTACCCAAAAAAGGAGGGAACAGGAAGCTTTTCCTCATAAGAAGCTTACTTAGAATATAACATAGGTTAAGCAAGATGTCCCTTTCCCAAGTTTTATCTTTTCTTTGTTCTGCCTTTCCTCTATTACTCATGTTCTGGACCAATACTCCAAGCACTGTCAGTGAATTGTGAACTTCTGTTTCATATTACTCATGTACTATTAAATAATTACCATACTAATTTTTCTGTTGAAAACTTTAATTGCATTCCTGGCCTTACTTGCTGTTTCTTATTACTACTTAAATTCTTCAAAGTGTCAGTTTTAATCTGACCCTGAAAGAACATAAAAATGGCAGTAACTTTGTAATGCTAAAGTCTGTTTTAGGATCCAGGTTGTGGTGGTGCTTGCCTTTAACCCCAGTACTCAGGAGACACAGGCAGGCAGATTTCTGTGAGTTTCAGACCAGTGTCATAAACAGAGCTAGTCTCACTACAACTAAGGCTATTGCAGAGGAAAACCTTGTCTTAAAATCTCCCAACAAATCTGTTTTAGGCTTTGTCCCCATTGACCATTAGCCAGAAAAGAATGCATGCTATCATTACAGAGATATTCTTTATTTATCTCTTAAGTCTATGAAGTTATTTCTCATTGGAAAGGCAAATCTAGAACAGCTGCACTTCCTGCATTTGAGAATTAGGTTTCTGAGACAGGCTCACTGTTTTTCACATATTTGTC
The DNA here is from genome assembly GCF_943737965.1 of Phodopus roborovskii. Classification (NCBI taxonomy): domain Eukaryota; kingdom Metazoa; phylum Chordata; class Mammalia; order Rodentia; family Cricetidae; genus Phodopus; species Phodopus roborovskii. Next base: position 236,528 of record NW_026125568.1, read on the forward strand.
CTTGATCCCAGTATGTTGCTTCCAGGGCAATGTCCTTGCTGATCTCTTGATTATCCCTTCTTAATTAAGAGAATGTATTCCTTCAGTACCTGTTTGTGAACCAAGCATCTTAAACACTTTATTTGTGGATACCAATTATTTTTACATAAATATTTAATGAATAGAACTCATTAATCTGTAACACTGCAATTTGATTTAAAATATAACCCACTCCAAAATCACAAATGATCTAAAAATTCCAGAAGATGAAAAATTATGTCCTTAGAATTTTAAAATTGTACATTTATGTCATGGAGTCGACTATCCATTGCATTTACAGGAAAACAAAAATTTCATGAGGATCATGTTTTCTGCCTTCAGAACAGACTAAAATGAATAGTTTTTCTGAGTGTATTGCAAGGGGAAACAGGGTAGGTAATCAGCTGCTTAAGTTACCATCATGAAAAGGCCCTACTTCAGGAAATATGATGTTTTGAGTGTGATTGGGCCGATGATGTCATAGGGAATTGTACTATAGAGGGTAAGGCATTGCTGCAGTTAGGTTGGCATTTTGGGAAGAACGGTGTCACTGATGGTGGGCTTTCAGGGTTACCATGTTCTGGATATGAGCAATTGTGTAAGATGACGTCCTGTGGCCTGTATATCAAGATGAAACCAGCATTACATTCTTCTTCCAATCATGTTTTCTCTTATGATGACAATGGACTGGACCTCTGAAAGTGTGAGTCACTCCAATTAACTGTATTTATTATAAGATCTCTATTGAATAGTATACTGGTGAATATCTCATCCCAACAGGAGAGTACTTCTCAGGAGGCAGCGTCAAGCAGATCTCTGTTCATTGGAGACCACACTGATATATAAGACTAGATCCAGGAAAGACTACAAAGCCACAAAGGAACTCTTTCTCAAAACAAAACAACAAGTCTTGTAGCAATAAAAAAAAAAAAAATCTCTGCAGGTCCACTCTGAGTTCCTGCTGGCAAGATCCTTGACCCCCCAACCAGACCTCTGCTAAAGAAACAAGCCTCAGCTCAGTTCCAATTTCCAGTGAGATCCGACTATCCTGCAAAACCTCCTCAAGATTCAGCTTAGCCTTTGTCCTCTTCCACCAGCTATTGGCCAGAGGTGAGTCTGGGCACAATAGGGGCAGCCTTTCCCCTACAACCTCTACCCCCAACCCGAACTCCCTGGGTTGGACCCTGATCCTACTGCTCCTGTGTCCTGTCCACATCGAGAGCACCCTTGGAGCTCTGATACACCCCCACCCATCCCCACCGCGAGCCTGCCCCCAATACCCTGTGCCCTACCCTACCCACAGTCCTGCTGCTCTGGTAGAGCACTGGGACAGAGGGTGGAGCCAACAGTCCACCCTATTTTGGAGAGTTCTCAGAGAAACTCTGAACAAATGAGACCTGCCTATCCATGCGGGACCACCTGTAATTTCCACCTGCTTGGTCACTGACCCCACCTCCAGTCCCCTGCTGGAGTCCCGGCCCCTCCCAGAAATCCACCTATATCTGCTGGTCCACTCTGAGTTCCTGCAGCAAGATCCTTGACTCCCAAATCTGGACCTCTGCTAAAGAAAGAGGCCTCAGCTGGAGAGATCCAATTTTCAGTGAGATCTAACTATCCTGCAAAACCTTTCCAAGTTTCAGCTCAGCGTTTCTCTTCTTCTACCATCCATTGGCTAGAGCATTTGGCTCCTGGCATCTTCTACTAGATCCTCAGCCCTGACCCCATCCTTGTGTACATGTCTGCTGAGAGACATCCTAGAGGGCTTGGACCATACAGAGCTACAGATATTGAATCTCTGACCCACATAAGCCCACCGGGGATGTACCATAGAGAGAAGGGGAGACCTCACCAACACCTACTGGAAGAAGCTATAGGAAGAAAGCAATACTATAAAACACCTAACAACAGAAAGACAAGCATGATACCACCAGAATCTAGGAAATTTACACCAACTAGAATGGAACACAACAACAAAGCAGAGGAAGCAGAAGGGAATGACTAAAAATTACCATCATGAAAATGATAGAGGCCCTCAAAGAATATGTGAGAAAATCCCTTAAAGAAATGGAGGAAGAAAACAAAGAAAAAGGTGGAAGAAATGAACAAATTACTTAAGGAAGTACAGAAAGCCAAGAAGAAACAATTAAGCAGGTAAACGAAACTGTTCAAGATTGAAAACTGAAATAGAGAAAATAAAGGCAACACAAACCAAAGGAATGATGGAAATAGAAAAACTGGGAAAAAATTGAGAACTACAAACACAAGCATAACCAACAGAATTCAAGAGAAGGAAGAGAAAATCTCAGGTGCAGGAGATAAACTAGAAGAAATAGATTCATCGACCAAAGAAAATCATAAACCCAACAAATCCATAACACAAAACATCCAGGAAATGTGGGACACAATGAAAAGGCCAAACCTAAGAATAATAGGCATAGACGAAGGTGAGGAAGCCCAGCTCAAAGGTGCTGAAAACATTTTCAACAAAATCATCGAGGAAAACTTTACAAATCTGAACAAGGACATGCCCATGAAAGTAAAAGAAGCATACCAAACCCCAAATAGGCTGGACCAAAGAAAAAAGACCCCTTGATATATAATAATCAAAACACCTAGCATACAGAATGAAGAAAGAATATTAAGAGCAGCGAAGGAAAAAGGACAGGTAACATATAAAGGCAGACCTATCAAAATTACACCTGAATTCTCCATAGAAACTCTCAAGGCCAGAAGGTCCTGGATAGATGTTCTAAAAGTATTAAGAGAACACAGATGTCAGCCTAAGCTACTATATCCAGCAAAACTCTCAATCATTATAGATGGAGAAAAAAAAACATATTTAATGACAAAACCAGATTTTCCCAATACATATCTACAAATCCAGCCCTACAGAAAGTAATGGAAGGAAAACTCTAACCCAAAGAATGTAACTAAGCCCACAAAAATGTAGGCAACACATAATCCAACTACACCAGAAACCAAGGGTAAAGCAGAACTAATATATTCACAATACCACTGCCAAAAACAAACTTAAATCAAACAAGCATGAACAATCAATGGTCCTTACTTACCCTCAACATTAATGGTCTTAACTCACCTATAAAAAGACACAGGCTAACAGAATGGATACGAAGACAGGATCCATCCTTCTACTGCATACAAGAAACAAATCTAAGCTTCAAAGATAGACATTACCTCAAAGTAAAGGGTTGGGAAAAGATTTTCCAATCAAATGCAAATAAGAAGTATAACACAAAGTCACCCACATTCGTAAAAAGAAGCAATACTAAAACTCAAAGCTCATATAAAACCTCACACACATATAGATGGAGACTTCAATACACCACTCTCAACACTAGACAGGACCACAAATCAGAAACTCAACAAAGAAACAAAATAATTAATAGAAGTTATGTCTCAACTGAGTTTAACAGACATCTATAGAACATTCCATCCAAAGACAAAAGAATGTACCTTCTTCTCTGCCTCACATGGACCCTTCTCTAAAATTGACCACATACTAGGTGACATAATAAACCTCAACAGATTCAAGAGAATGGGAATAGTCCTCTGTATCTTCTCAGACCACCATGCTTTAAAAATGGAATTCAACAACAACAAAAATAACAGAAAACTCATGGAAACTGAACAATATGCAATTGCACCACTTCTGGGTCAAAGAAGAAATAAAGAAAGAAATTAAGGACTTTCTAATATTCAACGAGAATGAGGACACAACATAACTGAACTTATGAGACACCTTGAAAGCAGTGCTACGAGGGATGTTCATTGCACTAAGTGCCCATATGAAGAAAAGAGAGGATAGTCTCATAGGAGAATTAACAGCACAACTGAAAATCTTAGAACAAAGAGAAGCGAATTCACCCCGTAGGAGTAGACACCAGGAAATAATCAACTTGAGGGCTGAAATCAACAAAATAGAAACCAAGAAAACAATACAAAAAAAAAAAAAATCGATGCAATGAAGTGTTGTTTTTTTGAGAAAATCAACAAGATAGACAAACCTTTATCCAAATTAATGAAAAAGCAGAGAGAGAACATGCAAATTAACAAAATCAGAAATGAAAAGGGTAACATAACAACAGATAGAGAGGTAATTCACACAACTTTTAGGTCATACTTTGAAAAATCTGTATTCCACAAAAATTGAAAATTCAAAGGAAATGGACAAGTTTCTGGATAACTATCACTTACCCAAATTAAATCAAGAACAGACAAACAACTTAAATAGACCTATAACCTGCAATGAAATAGAAGCAGTCATCGAAAGCCTTCCAATCAAAAAAAGTCCAGGGCCAGATGGATTCACTGCAGAATTCTACCAGATATTCAAGGAAGAACTAACTGTTCTTCTTCAAACTGTTCCACAAAATAGAAACAGAAGGGTCACTGCCAAACTCTTTATGAGGCCTCAATAACCTTGGTACCCAAACCTCACAGAGACACAACTAAGAAAGAAAACTACAGACCAATATCCCTGATGAACATCAATGCAAATATACTCAATAAAATACTGGCAAACCGAATTCAAGAATACAACAGAGAAATCATCCACCATGACCAAGTAGGCTTCATACCTGGAATGCAGGGATGGTTTCACATGGGAAAATCTATCAACGTAATCCACCATATAAACAAATAGAAAAGAAAAACTATGTGATTTTCTCCCTAGGTGCAGAAGAAGCCTTCGACAACCTTCAACACCATTTCCTGATAAAGGTCTTGGAGAGTTCAGGGATAACAGGAACATACATAAACATAATAAGAACAATATACAGCAAACCAACTGTCAACATCACAATGAATGGAGAGAAACTTAAGACAATTCCTCTAAAATCAGGAACAAGACAAGGCTGTACTCTCTCTCCATATCTCTTCAATATTGTACCAGAAGTTCTAGGTAATGCTATAAGACAACAAATGAGATCAAGGGGATCCAAATTGGAAAGGAAGAATTCAAACTGTCTCTAATTGCTGATGATATGATAGTTTACATAATTGACCCAATAAACTCTACCAGGGAACTCCTAGAGCTGAGAACCACCTTCAGCAAACTAGCAGGATACAAGATAAACTCAGAAAAATCAGTAGCCCTACATTTTTCAGACGACAAAGAGACAGAGAAAGAAATCAGAGAAACTTTTACCCTTTACATTAGCCACAAGCAACATAAAGTATTTTGGTGTAATGCTTACCAAACAAGTAAAAGACCTATATAATAAGAACATTGTGCCTCTAAAGAAAGAAATTTAAGAAGATACCAGGAAATGGAAAGATCTCCCATGCTCTTGGACAGGTAGGATAAACATAGTAAAAATGGCAATCTTGCCAAAAGCAATCTACAGATTCAATGCAATCCCCATTAAAATCCCACCACAATTCTTCACCGACCTTGAAAGGATAATAATCAACTTTATATGGAAAAACAAACACCTAGGATAGCCAAAACAACCCTATACAATAAAAGAACTTCAGGAGGCATCACCATTCCTGACTTTAAGCTCTACTACAGAGCTATAGTTCTGAAAACAGCCTGGTATTGGCATAAAAATAGACAGGTAGACCAATGGAATCACATTGAAAATCCTGATATTAACCCACACACTATGACTACCTGATTTTCGACAAAACAGCTAAAATTATACAATGGGGCAAGGACAGCATCTTCAACGAATGGTGCTGGCACATTTGGATGAGGGTGTGGAAAAGATTGCAGATAGACCCATGTCTGTCGCCATGCACAAAACTCAAGTCCAAATGGATCAAAGACCTCAACATCAATCCAGGCACATTGAACCTCTTAGAAGAGAAAGTAGGAGGTACCCTTGAACAAATTGGTATAGGAGACCGCTTCTTGAACATAACTCCCCCTCTTAGGCATATACCCAAAGGATTCACATCCAGGCAACAAAAACATCTGTTCAACTATGTTTATAGCAGCACTATTTGTAATAGGAAAAACCCGGAAGCAACCTAGTTGCCCCTCAATTGAAGAATGGTTAATGAAGACGTGGCACATCTACACAATGGAATACTACTCTGCAGAAAAAAATAATGGTATCTTGAAATTGGCAGGCAAGTGGATGGCACTTGAAGAAACCATCCTGAATGAGGTAACCCAGTCACAAAAATAGGAACACAGTATGTACTTACTCATATACTGATTTTAGATCTATATCAAAGGATCACCAGCCTATAATTCACACCACCAGAGGAACTAGGATACAAGGTGTATTCTAAGAGATTCTTATAAAGTCCCTTACAGAACTGGTAATGGACAAGTCCCCCAGTGCTCAGGGGGTGATGGGAGATGTCATTCTGTATATGTTTCTCATACTGGTTCATGAATAAAGCACTGTTGGCCAATAGGAAAGGAAGATAAGAGGGGCTAGGAGACAAGGAGGAAATAGGAAGAAGGAGTCAGGATGGAGAGCCTGGACAGAACAGAACCGCCATTCCTCTGCTCTCAGTAAGACCTCATGGAAATTCATAGAAATGGGTTAATAATTAAGACAGAGCTAGCCGATAAGAAACAAGTAACCTGGCCAACAGAATTATATCTAATACAGTGTCTCAGTGCATTAATTGGGGCTGGCACGGCGGCGGGGATCAGACCAGGTGCCCGGCAGGAAAAACCTGTACTACTTACACAGGGGAAGTGGGGGGGGCAGCAAATGAGAGAGAGAATTAGGAAAAAATGAGGGGGAGGAAAGGAAAATGTGTGTGACCAGGAAGATTTAGCCTGGTTAGGAATAGAAGACAGGAAAGAGAGAGAGAGAGGGAGAGAGACAAAGAGAGAGAGAGAGAGAGAACATAAAAGATGGAGCCAACATTGGTTTGAAGATAAAATTCAACAGAAAGAAAGGTCTAGAGAACCACAAGACTGCTGCCAACTATCATTTTGAACTTCTGTGGCAAGGCTATCATAAATGCCCTTCCTGGAGAGTGAGATCAACAAGTAACTTATCCATGGAGCCCTCAAATAATTCCTTTTGGAAACAGGAGCAAACACCCATATATAAACATGAGTTGAAGTAGAACTCAGATGCAGAGGGAGAGGACAAGACCAGGCGGCAGAAACACATAGAGACAGCTTACCTGAACAAGGAGGAGCTAACAGGCCCCCAGACTGATAGCTGGGAAGCCAGCATGGGACTGACTCAGGCCCCCCTGAATATGGGCTTCAGCCAGAAGGACTGAGCAGTCTAAGGGACCCTCAGACAGTGGAGCCAGGATGTATCCCTGGTGCACAAAATGACCTTGCACACACATCCCCCATGGAGGGATAACTGCCTTAATCTAGAGATAGGAGAGAAGCCCTAGTCCCTACTTCACATGACTTGTCAGACCTACATGACCCCTCCTGGATGACATATACCCCTACAAATGGAATTGGGGTAGGGGGATGGGAGGGTGGTTACAGTGCATGTGAGAGAGCAGAGAGGGGTAAAAGGGAGGGAAGAAGGAAGGAAGGACTGGGGGGGGAGGGAGGGAGGGAGGGAGAGAGCGGGAACTGGGATCGACAAGTAAAATAATAAATTAAATTAAAAAAAATGCTTTGACTCCAAAAGTTAAGTTCAAGTACAAGTTACTGGGGGAAAGGATTTCTATTTTTTTTCCCACAGAAAATGAAAAGCTGTGGATTCCTTCCAGACTAATGTGGTTTGATCAAGCCAGACCACCTGAAACATATTACCAAGTGATCCTACATTCAAAACAGCTGGACAAAGCAGCCTGACAGACTACAGCCAGTATTTCTGAATCTTCTTTGAATCCCCCATGACAGTGCCCATTACCAGCAGAAAATAGTTTGGAAAGAATGAAGCCCAAATTCCCAAATATTGTCTATAAATGTTTGTTTTCATTAAATGGACTTGGTTAAATAAAATTAAAAAAAAAAAAAAGAAAAGAAAAATCAAACCAAACGAAAAGAAAACAAAACAGAAACAAATATTGATTTCCTGTGTTTCACAGGCTAGTTTTTCACGTGTTTTGGAACATACAAGTGAGATACTACCATTTTGGCTTCTGGAATTTAGGAATATAGTATTCCACATTCAGGTCTGTCTTACATATGTCTTACAATTTAAAAATCAGTGGAAATAGGAGGTGGGGATCAACCTTCAGCAAGATTTGACCACAGTGCTTTTAACTTCAATTACCACCATTTCAACCAGGAAAGTTGAAATCAAATAACACTATTGTACTTAAGACAATATCTTTCCTGCTACAGGATGCCTGAGTATTGATGGTGAATGTCTGCCATCTAAATAACAATAGATTTGATCCCAGTCAGTTTCACACACACTCTTTAGGCAAGGAGTAAGTGCAGTTATAGAGTGCCTGACGGCAGATTGTATGTGCAGTTATGGAGTGGGTTTAATATTATGGGAAGCAATTCTTATTAGCCCTTTATACATATTAATAGAAGTCCTCTGGCATTGCATTAACTTTGGTTGATTACTTAAGTTTAGTGAATGAATAAAATGGAGCTTCATTTTTTAAGGTACCAAAAAATGAAAGACCAAAAAGTGAAGTTAAATGAAGGTCCATCTGACCTGGAAAGCTAGCCAATATCTGTTCCTTGGAATTTGCTAGCTTCCTCTCACCAGGCCCTGAGATAAGAAGAATTCACATTGCCCCTCCTTTCCTGTGAGTCAACAGGTGGTAAATAGGGTCAAGAGATAGCTGTAACTCTGGTTTGCCCAGACAAGATTAATTAACACACCTGAGGCCCTAAGGTCTGCTGACCCTAATAGCAGACCATCCGGCCGCCAAGGGTCACCTACTCAATGGACAGAGGGTCCAACCCCCTCACCAAGCTTGTGGGTTTGCCTTTAAAAACATGTGGGCCCAGGGGAGGGGCTTCTCCCTAGCCTGAGTGCTGGAGGAGCCCGTTTGCACAAATGTTTCCTGTTCATTAAAGCCTCTTGCATTTTGCAGCAACTGGACTGGACATTGAGTTCTTGGGGTATCGACTGAACCTGGAAGACTCCTCATTCTGAGGGTCTTGCAAAAATACCATCATACTTGCAGAAATATTTTACAGGCTCCACAAAATTGATGCCATATGGATCCTACTGAGTTTATCACTTTAATAGTTTTAGACAGCATGTCTTTGAAATACTCGTGTATGGTGATGACCAGCTAAGATATCTAGACTCATAAACCAAACAACTACAGAATTCTTCAAATTTCCATTGTTATGCAGATATTGTCAGAATATGTGGCCCTCAGCTTCTGAGACAGCTCAATAAATCCACTTTCATCAAAAACAGAGGGCTGTATTCTTTCATTTCTGCTCAAGTAGAGAACATTGAATAATGCAGCTCTTTCACCTGCACAATATAGATGCTGTGCCAGCCCACTATATTGCTCATAGAGGTATTCTTCCCAGCCACTTTCTCTCTGAATATTCAAGTTACAATGAAACAACACAGTTTATAATTATTCATTTCTTAAAAATTTGACACTAATTTTAGGAATAAAACTAATAATGCAATGGAGCTATCACCCAGGTGTCTCTCAGGGGACAATATATCATCTTGTTTGTGATATGGTTCCTGCATTTTTCTCATGGTTTTCTGAGGTGCCTGTGGCAACCAGGTAAAATTACCCTCAGTTCTCCTCATCTCAGCAAGAAGCCATAGAACAACCAGCTTTTATGTCCTAAAGTCTCCTTAATTTCTTAATATTCTGGGCAGCCAGTATTGAAACCCTGTGTTGGAAAACAGATAACGAAAAAAAAAATATTTGATCAATGAGAAAAATCTACTACAAAATGACAAGAGTAGTAGTAGTAGTTATAATTGTAATCATAATAATCCTCCTTATCATCATTGTTAGGAACTAGCAGCCAGCTGACCCCCACCCCAATGATGGGTGGGACACTCATGGCCATGTCATTGCTTCCTCAGCTTTACCTGGACAGAGGACTAAGTTACACATGCACAAGCCTCTTTTAAAGCAAGCACGCCAAGTGCTCTCTCTCTCTCTCTCTGCCTCTCTCTCTGCTCTCTCTCTGTGCTCTCTCTCTGGTCCCTCTCTGTTTCCTCTCTCTGCTCTTCTGCTTTTGGTTGGTCACCAGCTACTCCCGCTTTCTCTCCCCTCTCTCAACAAACTCCACGTGGGTGCTGAGTCTCCTGTTTGTGTTTCTTAGGCATTAGCTGCATCAAAAGAACAACATTGGTACCATGATTCGGATCAGGCCCTCCTCAAGTACTAGGCGGCCACCTATTATTGGATGGCCAGCCTGAGGTATTTGGAGACCCTGATTATGAACCACCTCCATTCACCTGTTTCGCTGGAAAATACCATCCCACACTGGCTACAATTTGGTAAGGTACACTTTTCCGTTATTACTGTTTCCTTAGGGTCTGGTGCATTTCCCACTGGTGAGTTAAGATTCCGGCTTGAAGCCTTCCTGCCTTCGGACTGCTGAGTCCCTATTGAACACTTTGCCCTTGGCCACAATCTTGGGCTGATGAGTTCCAAAGATGATTGGCCTGTTTTTACTTCACCCATGGGAAATAAACTAGCCTATATATCCCCTAGAAAATAATTCAAATTGGCCGTGTAACGGCACTCTAGATCCTGATATTTTACTGGATCTTTCAAATTACTTCCAGTGAACAGGTAGATGGAAGGAGTTTTTTTTTTTTACCTCTCAGCTAAACAATCTCTTTTCCTAAACTTGTTTCTCTTCTCTTCCTGCCACACTAAAACTCCTGCCCACCACAGCTGGAGCCTGTCTCAGGGCAGTGGGCTGGGCTGAGGCAGTATGTGCTCAAGTTTTTCATTCTTCCCCACAAAAGATGTTTTTGGATTTTGTGCCCTAGCACCACTCATGCTAACTGGTGCATTCGTTTCTCAGACCCACGAGGGGTCTCTTGGGTTTTATACCCTTAGACTGGTACATACATTGCTCAGGCCTATGCTGGTCTTTTTGGATGTAGTACCCCTTGGACTCCAGTGTCCTGTTAGTTTCACAAATCCTTCTGCCTCACTCGTGGAGAGAAAAAGCCAACAATTTTATCTCAAAACTTTATGATTTCTGCCAGGTGTTGGGGATATGTTTATGGCAGCCACCGTCTTGACCATGTGGCCTAGCCTCACCCCGCCCATGGTTCTTCCCTTTGCTACACCAGCCACCTAGGCAGAGGGAGTCTAGCTAGCTTCTGACACCAGCAAAACCTGTAATTCATTTACCTTTTGCTTTTATTCTTTGTCTCTAATTTCTGTTTTCACTGACTATGTCATACATAGCTTCACACTCCAGTCCTTTTCATTTTTACCCAGTCCTGTTTAATATATCTGTACATTTAATTCAAATTTAACTTTATATAAATGTAAGCTAACTACATACAACTTAAATTCAACTGTACTGTCTCAAATATTTCTAAATTGTTATGTGTCTTTAAATGGTGGTCAACATTTAAGGTTATACATGTCTATTTCAAGGTAACAAAATATTTATGCCACCCAGTCTTTCCTGTAAACTGTTTATTAAGGTTAAGCCTCTATTATCAAAGGGAGTTTTTCTCTACCTCTTTGTCCTCTATGAGTATAAGTCTAACCTACTAAGTTAAAATCATTTACAGTCAGGCTGCAGAGCTCTGAGTAAAACATCCCTCCAAAGATTAATTAATTAAAGGAATAAAGCCTTACCAAGCTACCTATGTGCTTAAGGCAGGTAACTAAAGACATATTCTTGTGTACTAAGGTATGCTAAACAGTCAGACAGTCCTCAAATGCTCAGAGATCTAGAGAATATGGCATTTAAAATGTTTCATTAAAAAGCTTTTATAACAGAGAGAAGAGGCCAGCTGCTGGCACCACCCATTTCCTCCAAGAAGACCTATGGACACTGAAAGAAGCTCCACCCACAAAATTGGCAATGCTAGCCACTGAGCAATCCTGACTTTCATCTCAACTGCTCCAAAAGGCTCTAAGGACTGTGGACAAGAGGGCAGTGGAATCGTCTTTCTCCACGTTGCTTGGGCCAACGGTAGGTAAGTCTTCCAAAAGCTTGTAATCCCCAGGTCTCGTGCCATCAGCAGAAGGCAGACATCCTTAAAGCCTCTGACTTCAACAACTGTGGAGGACCTGGGGTGGCTGTACATGCTGCCAACTAGTAAGTCTCTGTTACTCTCTAATCATTCAGGTAAAAGTTTATCCTTCTCAAGAACTCTGATGCTTTTGACGACTGGTAGCTTTGTCAGCTTAAAGCAGCAGCCTAGGCTCCAATTGTTACAAAACAGATTTCAAAAAATGGGTATTTTAAGGTTACTACTGTTTATAGTCTTAACATTAATCAATAAAGTTTTAACAGTATTAAACACCATATTATGCCACTATATGATCACATCTGTAACTTATGACCTTACAATTAAGGTGCTTTTCATTGTGCTAACAATCTGCCAGTTGTATGTTTTAATTCTTTTAGCCAAATCTTTTCTTTTTTTTTTTCATTATTTTTTTATTTATTTTTTTATTTAATTTTATATAACAAAGTCCAATTAAATGAAAACAAACATTTATACACAATATTTGGGAATTTGGGCGTCGTTCTTTCCAAACTACTTCCTGCTGGTAAGGGGGCGCTGTCTTGGGGGATACGGTAAGATTCAGATATCCTAGCTGTAGTCTGTAGGGCTGTTTTGTCCAGCTGTTTGGAATGTAGGTGTAGGATCAGCTTGTACTCTGTTTCAGGTGGTCTGGTGTGATCAAACCACATTAGTCTGGAAGGAATCCACATCTTTTCATTTTCTGTGGAAACAAAAATAGAAATACTTTTCCCCAGTAACTTGTTCTTCAACTTAAACGCTTGAAAAGCGTTTTTTTTTTTTTTTTTAATTTATTATTTTACATGTCGATCCCAGTTCCCTCTCCCCTCCCTCCCTCCCTCCCCTCCAGCTCTTCCTCCCTCTTTCCCTCCCTTTTGCCCTCTCTACCCTCTCCCATGCACTCTAAACACCCTCCCCTCCCAACCTCCCACCACAATACCATATGTAGGGGAATGCCATCCAGTTGGGGTCATGTAGATCTGACAGGTCCTGGTGAAGTAGGGACTAGGGCTTCTCTCCTATCTCTAGAATAAGGCAGTTATCCCTCCATGGGGTATATGTTTGCAAAGTCCTTTTGTGCACCAGGGATACATCCTGGCTCCACTGTCTGAGGTCTCTTAGACTGCTCAGACTTTCTGGCTGAGACCCATATTCAGGGGGGGTCCGAGGTCAGTCCCCTGTTGGCTTCCCATCTATCAGTCTAGTTAGCCAAATCTTTTCTAACATGAGTATGCTGCTAATGTGTCTCAATATTTATGTTTTCACAAACTCAAAGATTCTTTTAAGTTCCAGGGAGCTGAATTGGATCCATTTACAGGTCAGATTCACTCCAAATAAATCACCTTTTTCCTGGCCTAGGGACTTCCTTCCTTTGTCCCGGGACCCCCTTTGGAGCCCCTCCCCCACCTCACACTTCTCCTATTAAGTACTAAGACCTAAGGAAAAAAAAAAACCTAAATTTGTCCTCTGTTCTGCTAACATCTTGCCAGGCCTCAAAGAGTCACCAGAGCAGAACTGTGATGAAACTGTAAGACCCTCAGAATGAGGAGTCTTCCAGGTTCAGTCGATACACCAAGAACTCAATGTACAGTCCAGTTGCTGCAAAATGCAAGAGGCTTTAATGAACAGGAAACGTTTGTGCAAACGGGCTCCTTCAGCACTCAGGCTAGGAGAAGCCCCTCCCCTGGGCCCACGTGTTTTTAAAGGCAAACCCACAAGCTTGGTGAGGGGGTTGGACCCTCTGTCCATTGAGTAGGTGACCCTTGGCGGCCGGATGGTCTGCTATTAGGGTCAGCAGACCTTAGGGCCTCAGGTGTGTTAATTAATCTTGTCTGGGCAAACCAGAGTTACAGCTATCTCTTGACCCTATTTACCACCTGTTGACTCACAGGAAAGGAGGGGCAGTGTGAATTCTTCTTATCCCAAGGCCTGGTGAGAGGAAGCTAGCAAATTCCAAGGAACAGATATTGGTTTTTAGGTTAGTCCATCATTAACATTACTTTTTAGGTCTTTCAAAACAACCAGCTACCAGGATGTGGCAGCACCCCAGCCTTCTCGGATCCCCCAAAGACTATCTAAGCCCCCAATTCATCAGGAAGCAGTCTCCAGAACTCAATGTCCTTATTCGCTAACCTGCCACGCCCAACCCCCACCTTTTTAATAACAATAAGAGGTGGGAATGTTAGGAACTAGCAGCCAGCTGAACCCTCCTGACCCCCCCAATGATGGATAGGGCGCTCATAACCATGTCATCACTTCCTCAGCTTTACCTGGTGGCCAGAGGACTCAGTTACACAAGCCTCTTTTAAAGCAAGCACGCCAATGGCTTCTCTCTCTCTGCCTCTCTCTCTGCTCTCTCTGGTTTCTCTCCCTGCCCCCCTCCTCTGTCCTGCTTTCGGTTGGCCACCAGCTACACCCTCTTTCTCTTCCCTCTCTCAATTAATTTCATGTGGGTGCTGAGTCTACGTGTTTGTGTTTTATAGGCATTAGCTGCATCAAAAGAACAACAATCATCATCATAATAATAATTAAGATTCTGAATTGTTCAGCCTGGTCTACAAAGTATGTTCCAAGACAGGAATTACTACACAGCCTAACCCTTTCTTTCAAAACCAAAATAAATGAATAAATAAACAAATAAATATGAAAAGAAAAAGAAATGCATGTTTTGGCTTTGTCTTTACGAACACTATAAACATTGAGGACTTACTCTTGTCACTCAAGCCTCATAGAGATGTGCCTTTCTATATTCCTTCCCAGTGCAGGGATTAAAGCCATGGGCCACTAACGTCATACATAAATGACATTATTGTGTTGGATCATCCTCCACCAATAAGCTATTATGTGAAAAAATTAAAATTGCTGATACAAAATAGTTACCAATTCTTATGGGATACTGAGTAACACAAGATAGAATTTACCTGAGGGAGTGATGCCACCAAAACAACCCAAAGATGAGTAGTATGGTAACCAGTTCTGATAGAGATTAGGATACTAAAATACACATTTGTTCTCCAGTCTTGGGCAGACAGTTATTTCCAAAACATGATAAAGGAGACACCCCTGATTTATAAACATTTAACAGCGCCATCTTCATACTGAAGAAAATGGCTTTTATAAACTGTAAAAGGGGTCATAACTGGGTCACAGTGAACATTAAAGCCTGCTGCTCCATAAAGTTCTAGTTTTCCAGTACAAAAATTGTGTCTGCTAGATGAAAAAGTTGACACCAGGTGACAACTTTGTGCGTCACAGTATTGTTTTGGTGTTTTATGGGAACATTCACTGGTAAACTGTAAGTTTGACTTCTGGAATTTATGAACATCTCATTCCACATTCAGGTTTTCTTACATGTATTACACATAGTTTAGAAACCATTAAATAGAGGTGATGGGGATCTTCCTTCAGCAATGCATGATCAGAGTGTTTTAAACATTTTCCTATCTCCCACAACAATGGTGACATTCAGGAAAACTGAGTTCCTGGAAACAAATGGAAGTTCTGATCTACAGAACTTTCTCAATTGTGCATGATGTTGAATGGGTGAATTGGGCAGATGGCACATGCTGCGTCATGATACATGTGCCAAGGACAGGTATTAAATTATTCTTCTATGTTATTTTCTGTCTGGGCATCAATGGGTCCATGTTTGCCTGAAACCACAAGGGGGAAATGAGAGTTTGCAGTAGCAAATAAGAGATTAGCCCCATTTGTATGTAGAGTTTTAGACTATGGGACATATCTGTTGGGAAGAAATATCTTTAGATGGATGGTCAGAAGCAGAGCAGTTTAAGCCTCCTTCTGAGATAAAGTTTTGGGAGTCATGATGTCTAGTTATTTAATTTGTAAACACATAAAATCATTGGTAGCTTGTTTATACTAGTCAAGACCTCATTTTACCTAGCTGACTTTCCTTTTGTCTCTTGAGAAAAAGTTGATTATATTTTCCTTCTTTTGTTTTTCTTTTTCTTTTCATCCCCTTTATTCTTTCCTAAATATTGTACACCTTCTCAATTGCTGTAGATTTGTTATGAGTATAAAAAAATCACAGTGTACCAGTGTATGTACTATTCTTTATAATCCTGTTGAGAATTACATCTGTTTCCAATTTGCATATGGGTTTGGAATTAGATGAGGTGTTAGTAATTTTATTTGTATTGTAATGAACTCATGTTGCAAATTTACCTTCCATGGTATCTTAATGTTGAGGCATCCATTTCCCAATGATTACTCATTGAATACATTATTTATTTGGGTTTAGCTGATGGCACAGCACATAATCATGTGGATGACCTGAATTCAGATCCCAACAAACTAACTTAAAAGCTCGTAATTACCTGCTACTCCAGATGCAGGATATCTGACAACCAATTCTCTGGTATGTCCTGTAAACACACAAGGAAAACATCTCTCTTACATAAACTCTATATACAAATATTGGTGTAAACATTTCTTGATACTTATAGAGAAATGAGAGCAAAACCAGTCACTTTGGGTGCATGATACAATAATACACTGCTTCTTTTTAAATGTTATTTTAAAAATTTAGTTTTCATTTTAACTACCATTCACAGTTCACCTACCTCCCCCTTCTCCCTTCCTCAACATCTCCCCCTTTACAAGCCCCATCCAATCCTCAGAGGGGGTAATAAATTCCTTTGGGAGTCAACAAAGTCTAGCATACCAAGCTGAAGAAGGACCAAGGCATTCCATCCTGTATCAAGACAGAACAAGGTGTCTCACCATAGGGTGTATGTTCCAAACAGCCAGTTCATGCACCTGGGATACTTCTCTGGTTTCCACTGCCAGGGGTCCCTAGGATATATCAAGTCACATAACTATCACCGACTTTCACAGGGTTTAGTCTCATGCAATGAAAGTCCTCCAACTGTTAGTCCATCGTCTGTGAGTTCCACTAGTGACAGAAGTAGGGGGAGTGGGCTTTTCCTTGTTAGAAGAAGTATGTCACTGGGTATGCAGGGAGTCAGGCATTGACATTTCCTATACTCAGGATGCTGGCCAGTATGTTGGTGAACATACTGTTGCCTCTGAGTCAAGATTTCAGGACACTAACCTCTAGCACCACATGCAACTGCAGACTGGCTGCCATTCCCCAGCAATAATGGTGATTACCTGAATCTCTCAAATATTAAGTGAGACAACTCAATTAAATATTTTCTTTGTAAGAGTTTCTAGGGTTTGTAGTATCTCTTCACAGTAATAAAAACCTAACAAAGACAGATGTGGGCACCAGGTGCTGGGATTTTCTGTGAGAGGCTGGCCCTATAATAAAATTTCTGTGATGATTTTTTAGTATAATTGATCTGCTAGCTAATGTCTCCCTTTATGTCTATTCATTTTGATAATTTTTCTCAGTGCTATATGCTTTTTTAAGGGGTGAAAGAAAAGTCTCTGTGAACTTCTATTCAGTTTCTTTCTAAGGTGACTTGGTAAATACATTATAATGTCCATGTCATGAAATAAGTGTGGGAAGCACCAGAATTATATGACTATAATTGTCAAAGAAGTAGACATTTACAATGTGTTCATCACCATTTCTCTTTCATAAATTTATGGGTTATTTTAGGATGCAGTGACCTATGATGTTGTACACATCAACTTCACTCAGGAATAGTGGACTTTGCTGAGTCCTTCCCAGAAAATCCTCTAGAAAGATGTGATGCTGGATACCTACAGGAACCTCATGGTTAAAGGTAAAACTGAATTTTTCTTCATGTTTTAAAATAATGGGACAAGTGCTTTATATTTTTGTTATTGACATTATTTTATAACTTTGATGGAGAAAGGGAATAATCACGTGTATAAGGCATAGTTCTAATGTTCATTGAAGATATTATATCAAATATTTTACAATTTCCAATAGTTTTTCTTTTATTTTTCTTGTATTATATTTCAGACTACATTTGGGATGTCCATAATATTGAACAACTTTGTCAAACTTCTAGAAGACATAGAAGGTAATTTTCTTGGATCACTTTATAAAAGATTGCCTCTGAAGAAATTTTAATGTGTCCTGGAAGGTTTATACAAGAACAACACTTAACAAAATTGAAAGAAGAAAACAAAAAGTGTAAATAAGTGCAGATTAAAGTTTATTGATGGTTCTCAGTTTCTCACAAATACATGTACCTCAGCTACAAGTTGCTCTTCTGTGTTTACAAGTCATTCTTGTGGAAAGACAAGGAAAATGCCTTTTAGCAGACACTACACTTGAATTAAAGCCCCATGAGGTCTATACTGTTGAAATACCAATACATTTTGTTTCATACCATTCAAATATTTTGAACAGTATACACATTGCATAGGTGATAAGTTCATGCTCAAGAATTTCTAATAAAAAAAAGAGTCAAGAGTCTATAGTAAAGCAAGCATTACTCATACATTTGTGGCTCTGATAAGTATATTGAAAAGGTCAGTTTATGAGAATCAACATGTCTGTGAGGAAAACAATGTCAAAGTGTGTGAATTCAATGTAGAAACCTTCATTTGTTATTCTTACTTTAATAAGAATACCATATGACAAGCAAGGTACTTTTGGCCCATGCCTTTAATCCCAGCATTCATGACAAAGAAAAACAAGGATCCCTGTGTTCAAGGCCATTCTGGTCTACAGAGTGAGTTCCAGGCTAGCCAGGGCTACACAGAGAAGTCCTGTTTCAGTTAAACCTACATATATATATATATATATATATATATATATATATATATATCACTCTAAATATAAGCCAAATGAATAATATAGAGTATGGAAAGAGGTAATGTACCTCTCTCAGGACAATGAAATGAAGTGAAAGATATTTAGTGTCCCCACTTTGAGGATATTTGTTGAGACTGAAACAAATTTAAAATGTATCAGTTTTCCAACTTCATTGGAAAGATACCAATAAACTCACACTGCAGAAAAGCCCTGTGTGTGTTGGGATGTGTGAATACTTCCATTTGTCTTTGTATATTAGGCCAGTGTAATATGACTCCCACTACAGGAAAACTTATGAATGCAGTAAGTGTGATAATGCTCTGAATTCCTCCAGTTACTTACAATTAGGTGAAAAATATCCCATAAAAAAATGCCATAAATGTGGGTCATGAATTAAGGTCTCTATCTATCACAGGTATCCTCTTTCTCCCTCTCCCTCTCTCTTTCTCTGTCTCCCTTTCTCTTTCTTTTACTTGTTTTATATTTCCATATGAGTTCCCACTCCGACCATCAATCCCTCTCCTCCACCACCTATGCCACCTGACCAACCTCCTATCACACCCGCCCACCACTCCTCATGCAGGATGATGCCTTCCTACAGGGGTCTTCTAAATCTGTCAAGTCATTTGGAAGATGGACTAGGCCCCTCCCTCCTGCCTCTAGGTTGAAGGAGTATTCCTCCAAGGACAACATACTCCCCAAAGTTCTTTTATGTATCATGGATACATCCTGGTTCCACTATCTGGGGTCTTTTAAGTGGTTACAATTACCTGATAGCCAAGCTAGACAAAGGCACAAGTAAGAAAGAGTACTAGAGATCCAATATCCACCAAGAACATTGATGCAAATATACTAAATAAAATACTCGCAAATTGAATTCAAGAAAATATCAGAGAAATCATCCATTGTGACCAAGTAGTTTTCATTCGAGGCATGCAGGGATGTTTCAAAATATGAAAATCTATCAATGTCATCCACCATCATAAACAAACTGAAAAGAAAAACCACATGATCATCTCACCAGATGCTGAATATATCTTTGAAAAAATCAAACACCTTTTCATGATGAAATCTCTTGGAGAGATCACAGATGACAGGAATATACCTAAACATTATAAAAGCAGTATACGGTAAACCAGTAGCCCACATCATACTAAATGGAGAGAAGTTGAAGGCAATTTCTCTAAAATCAGGTACATGACAAGTTTTCCCACTCTCTCCATATCTCTAAAATATTGTACTTGCATTTCTAGCAAAAGCAATAAGACCACAAAAGTAGATCAAGGGGATACAAATTGGAAAGGACAAAGTCAGACTGTCACTATTTCCAGGTGATATGAGAGTTTACATAAACAATCTGAAAAACTCTCCCAGAGAACTCCTACATTTGATAAACACATTCAGGAAAATAAAAAGATACAGTATTAACTCAAGAAAATTTTTTTTTTTACAATAAGCCACAAACAACATAAATTATCTTGGGGAAATGCTTACCAAACAAGTGAATGACCTAAATAGTAAGAAGTGTGTGTCTTTAAAGAAATAAATTGGAAAAAGATTCCATAAAATGGACAGATGTTCAATGTTCATGTATAGGTAGGATAAACATAGTAAAAATGGCAACCTTGACAAAAACAGTCTTTTAATGTAATCCCCATCAAAATCCTATCAAAATTCTACACTGAGATTGAAAGAAATAATAGTAAACATTGTATGGAAAAACAAAAGACCCAAGGACAGCCAAGATAACCATGTACAATAAAGAAACTTCAGGCATCATCACCATGCTAGACTTCAAGTTCTAATACAGATCTGTAGTCCTGAAAACAGCTTGGTATTGTCACAGGTAGTTCAATAAAATTGAATAGGAAATCTGGATAGTAACCCATACACACCCTCTGAACACCTGATTTTGACAAAGCCACTGAAATTATTCAATGACAGTAGTAAAGTATCTTCAACAAATGGTGCTGGCACAACTGGATGATGGCATGTAGAAGACTGCAGGTAGAACCTTGTCAATTGCCATGCCCAAATCTTTAGTCCAAATGGATCAAAGATTTCAACAGGAATCCAGCCACACTGAAGGTCATAGAAGAGAAAGTGGGAGGTACCCTTTAAATAATTTGTACATGGGCTTGCTTCCTGAAAATAATACAAGTAGCAAAGAATTTGAGACAGACGTTTAATAAATATGAAGTTCTTGAAATGTGAAAAGTTTTTGTAAGACAAAGAACAAAGTTGACAAGACCAAATGGAAACTCACCGAATGGTAAGAATGATCTTCTACAAACCCCACAAAATACCAAATCACCCGATTAAAAATGGGGTACAGGACTGAATAGAGAATTCTCACTAGAGGCAAACAGACTGGCTGAAAGATACTTAGGAAAGTGATCAACATCCCTTAGCCATCAGAGAAATGCAAATCAAAACAACTCTGATATACCCATGTGTTGCTGTCAGAATGGCCCAAAAATTAGAAACACCAAAGAGCTTATGCTGGAGAGGATGTGGGAAAAAAAGAAACATTCCTCCACTAATGGTGTGGGGAGGCAAACTTCTGAGCCATTTTGTAGATCAGTGTGGCAGTTCCCAAGCGAGGAAAATGGGAATCAGTCTACCACAGTTACCAGCAATTCCACTGTCAAGCATATCCAAATGATCCACATCCATGCAACAAAAACATCTGTTCAGCTACGTTCATAGCAGCATTAGTTGTAAATTGTAGGAACCTAGAAGAAACCTAGTAGTGCCTCAAGTGAAGAATGGATGAAGGGAAATGGCCCATTTACACAATGAAAATCTACTCTGTGGGAACAAAAAAAATATAATATATAAAAATTTAAAAACAATAAAATCTTGAAATTTGCAGGCAAATGGATAGACCTGGAAGAAACCATCCTCAGTGATGCAGCATATTCATAAAAAGAGAAACATGGTATGGACTCAATCATAGGTGGATTTTAGACATAGAGAACAATATCACCAGTCTATATTTCAGACATCCAAAGAAACTAGTATACGAGGAGGAACCTAAGAGATTCGTACAAGGTCCCTCACAGAATGGGAAAGTAAGAAGGTCTACTTGAGCCTATTGGGGAGTGGGTGGGTGTTGTCAGTTACTAGAGAGGGAATTAGAAGCAAGAGATATTAGGTGAGGAGAACATGTGGGACTAGAAAAATTTGGTTGGGTAACAGACCAGAGGAAAAATAGACAGAGAGAGAGAGAGAGAGAGAGAGAGAGAGAGAGAGAGAGAGAGAGATCCCATAATAGAGGGAGCCTTATGAGTTTGAAAAGAAAGCTGACTCTAGAAAAATGTCCAGAGACCTACAAGTATGGCCACACATAACAATCTGAGCAACAGTGGAAAGTCTACCTTATATGCACTTCCCTCCTAAGGAGATTGATAACTAACTTATCTGCCAAAATAGAGCCCTGTTGTCATAACTTATGTAGACATAAGCATATATCTACAGCTAATCACTGAGCTGAACTCCTGTAATGCAGTTGCAGAGAGGTTAAATGATAAGAAAAGGGGTCAAGACCAACCTAAAGTAATCGACAGAGACAGCTTACCTGAACAAGGGGAGTTCATGAATCCCCAACTGATATTTGGGACAACAGCTTTATACTGCATCAGACAACCTTAATGTGGGTCCCAGTTAGGATGCCTGGGTAGTCTAAGGGACCTCTGATAGTGGAACAAGGATCTATCCCTAGTAAGGAAAGGACTTTTTGGAGCACATTCCCCATGAAGGGATACTCCCTTAGCCTAGGGGCAGGGGGAGGGTTATAGTAATAATGGAAAGTTATTGTGATAATGGAGACCCACTCAGTGTCCTAGCTGTTCCTTTCCTTTTTAAAGCAAATCATTCCACATGTCCAGGGGAGAAAACATATTCTGACTATTTTTTTCAGTGCCTTTACAGGAACTGAACATTCCTATATAGGAAATGTTCCTAATAGGAACATTTTTTTTTAACTCCTCCTTGGGTTTGCTGTTTGTTTTTCTTCACTGTTTAATTTTAATATTATTATATTTTCCCCTTGATTTGTGGACTCCCACCATCACATTTATGTCATGTCCTTTCCATTAATAAAATTGTGATAATCCAAACACGATCTAAAAGCTTCAACACTAGCGGTGAGGAGGTATATGCAGGAAAATCCAAAAGGCATCCACCTAACAGGTGATGAACAAGTGGTTTCTGAGTATGGGATGAAATAGTCCTCCCACTGAAATAAGACAATTAACATCAATTTTAGATAAGTTATACTATAGCAAAACCTTCATTATATTTTTTAAACAACAATACATGCCTTTTCTTTTAGCATATGTATGGCCACTTTACCGGTAATTGTTGTTATGCAATCTAAAATACATTCACTAAAATATCTTCCCTTAGATAGCAAATATTACCTACTCAGTTTTTTGTTCTAGCTTCATTTGTTTATTCATGATTGCATCTTCTTTTCTACCTACCTTTCCCCAATCACTTTAAATCCTTTATCTTTTAATATTATTTCCTCCTCATATGCATTTATTAATTTTACTTTTATAAATTTCTTCACTTCTTTAATTCTTTCTTTATTCTTTTTTCTACCATCCTTCTTTCCTTGGTTCCTCCCCCCCTGGAAATGTCTTTTTAAAAACAAATATGGTATTACTTTTTCATTTTTCATATGAATTTGAAATAAGTTTGTTTTACATGTCAATCCCAGTTCCCTCATCTACCCATCCTCTTCCATTTCCCCCACCCAAGAGAGGGTGAAGCCTTCCACAGGAGTCTTAAATGTGTGTCATATCATTTGGATCATTGCCTAGGGGCCTCCCCCATATGTCTATGGGGGAGAAAGTATCCCTTTAAGGGGGATAGGCTCCAAAAGTTTCTTCATATATTAGGGATAAATACTGATCCATTACCTAAAGGCCCCACAGATTGCCCAGTCCTCCTAATAACACCTACATTCAGGGGGGCCTGTTGCAGTCATATTCTGGTTTCCCAGCAATCAGACTGGGTTTGCATGAGTTAAGTTTTGTTCAGGTCATCTTATTTTGTGGATTTTTTCAGCCTGGTCTTGAAAACATTTGCTCATCACTCCTCCCTCTCTGTAACTGTATTCCATAAGTTTGTCTCAGTGTTTAGCTTTGGGTGTCTGCTTCTGCTCCCATCAGCTATTAGGCGAAGGCTCTAGGATGGCATACAAGGTAGTTATGAATCTTGTTACCTTGGAAGGGGATTAAAGATAGCCCTTCTACTAGTGCTTACATTGTTTGTTGTTTTCATTATTGTAGGTCTCAGGGGAATTTTCCTAGTGCCAGATTTCTCCTTAGATCTATAATGGCTCCCACTTTTAGGGTATCTCTCCTCTTCTAAAATATTCTTTGCCTGTCGTCATCTTCCTATTCCTTCTTGACCACATTTATAGGAAAGGAAACCAGGATACACTACAAAACAAGAGGTGTCATCTGCTCTGTGTCCAATAGATGCTTGTGCATGTCTTTATGAGGTGAGTAACCATCATTGAACATGCTGTGTGCCAAATCAAAACAACTTCACACATCAGATCTCTCACTAGATGGTGAATGCAGCAGAAACTGGAACTTCCCTAGCAGAATTTTTCTTAAAATTAGCACCAACAAAGCAGCAACTCTTTGACATCACAGGACCTAGTCAGTCCTTGCTTACCAGGGCAATGCACTTTCAAGGAACTGACTAGACTTCCCTTCAACAGAATTTTTGTCTTCCCCATAAAGTTAATAGAAAGAAATACATTCAAATTCAAACACAGTTTGTGTTTACATGCAAAATAATATTCTAAAGAAAATCTTCCAAGATTTATACCCACCTAAATGCACAAGCTTCATCAAAGACATTTTATTAAGTCCTGATAAGGAAGCCTTCCTTAACAACAGCACCCTTCAAAAGCAAAAAAAGACAAAGAAAAAAGGGAGCATATTCAATGTAATGCCTGTGGCAAATAAACGGGAATTAGAACAATCAAATAAATCATCAATGGCTATACATATAATGCATAAATGTGGACACATTTGGGGCATTATTCCAAAATTATTCTAAGAAGAACCCAATTTTTAAGTCTTTTTATATTTTACAAAATATGTCATGAACTATATAAATTCAATTATGTTCAGAATAAAACAATTCTTTATTTAACAAATAGAACATTGCTCAAGTGAAAGGAATTAAAATTTTGTCATTGAAGTGAGTCAGAAAATTAGAAAGGGGCTGAACTCATAAATATGTAAAGCATAAACAGCTTAACATTAGTGGTCTGACAGAGTTTATTTGTTCACTTTTTAAAGAGAGATTTCTTTTAAAAGACACATTTCTTAAAACATCCTAATGAGTGGGAATTTTTTTTTCATAATACTGCTCATGCTGCTGATTTAAGAGCTGCTACATACAAGCCAGTAACCAATTTTCATGGTCAGAAGTGGTATTATGTCAGTGCAAAAGTAGAGGTGGTCACATCAACTTTTCAACAGGAGAAATTTCTCTGTGGCATCAGAAATCAGAAGGCTGCACCAAGTCTCCTGATAAACTAATGACTATTAAAACAAAACAAAAACTAGAACAAGCTTTGTGAACTTACTAGATGCCACTTCCTTATATTTAAACATCAACTTTGATTATGTTAAAAGCATGATAAAAAACAATGAGGTTATTTGTAGTGGGATATTCACATTGTCTATTTTTGTGGCACTGGCCACGCCCATTTGGGGTGGAGCCAGGGGCAGAAGGAACCTGTGGAAGTTCTGAGGAGGAGCAGGGGGAACACTCTCTTGCTGATGGGTCACAGAGAGGAGAGCATCTGGTGGAACTTGCTGGTTTTCACCTGTCTAGGTTGTAAGTTATTTCTCCCTGAATAAACATCTATTCGACCTATTTGTTTTCCTCATCCTTATTTGACCACAATATCTGGTGTCAGAAGTGGGATACGAGCACATGTCTCCATTCACTGACCACGCCCATTGTGGGTGGAGCCACAGAAGGAGACAAAGTGAATATCCCACTACAGTTATTGTTTTTTTCCTTGCCAAAGTTCATTTTGTATAAATCAGTTGCATCGTGCATCAGCATTTGTTCTCAAACTATGAGGTTCTGTAAGACCTGAGAATATATAATTGTAGGGTTACTCTTGCATTATATGCACACTGATTCCAAGACACTAACGCATATAACTTAGCAATGAAAACACTCGATACAAGCGATTTATACGCAGGAACTCTGGAAAGTTAAACCAACAGAATTATAGCTGCCATAAAACTGTATCTATTTCCTACGAGGTGTAGGCTTCAAGTCACTGCGAAGAGCCAGTGGAATGACAAGGACTACCATGCAGGAGTCGAGTGCCAGGAGCTTAGGCAGTGGTGGGTGTGGCTGCTGTAATCTTGCAGCTAGATATGGGGTCTATTCTGTGCCTCAAGCATTTGGAAAGAGGCCCCTGCCCAAAAGTGAGACCCGGGAGAAAATGTGCGGGCCGAAGGTTCTATGAGTGGGCAGAAAACAGGCCCAGCTAGCAGTGGCTCCACCACTCATTCCTAGGTTCCAAACTCAGGATCACCATCACAAGTGCAGGCCACTCACAGCCCCAGCCCACTCACAGCCCCGCCATCTTTTCATCACTGCACTGATGACTCATCCCTGCTCTACTGCCACTGCCACTGCCACTGCCTGCTGAACCATGGCTTAGGTGAGTTCAATGCTCCAGGCCACCACCACAGCACCACAAACAGGCATTCTGCAGTCCCCTCCCTTGGGCCTGGCCACCCTCACCTTCACTTCATGCACAGCTCTACCTCATTTGGGCACGTAATGCTCTGGTTGTGGTGGATGGTGCAGTGCTTCAGGTCTGTCTGGTATCATAGAACAGAGCATGCTTAGTGCAAACCTCATGCTCTCTCTGCTCTTCCCCAGGTGCTCTCAAATTCTCTCTCTCCTAGGTTGTATGGGGTTTGGTGGATTGGATAGAAGGCACATTGTAACCTTCAGTTGGGCTGTCCCTGTAGTGCACTGTGGTGCAGGGCCCGGGTCCCAGGGGCCTCCCCATGTCTTGCTGCCTTGAGAGGGGAACAGACACTGCCATCCTTGAGACTCTGATGTGGCTAGCCCTAGCTAGCATGGGGAAAGCA
The DNA here is from genome assembly GCF_943737965.1 of Phodopus roborovskii. NCBI lineage: Eukaryota > Metazoa > Chordata > Mammalia > Rodentia > Cricetidae > Phodopus > Phodopus roborovskii. Next base: position 263,509 of record NW_026125568.1, read on the forward strand.
TGCTTTCAACCCTCCCCCCATCCCTCCATCTTCCTTTCCATCTGCTTCCCCTTTCACCTGATTTGTCTCTAGAAGCCCCCTCCATGCCCTCCTGGAGCTACCGACTGGCCCATGTCATGTGCAACACACCTCTCAACTCTTATTCCCCTGCCCAATAATGTAGGTTTTTACCATTAATAGTGCACTTTGACAGTCCATTTAGAAAATCCTATAAACACATTAGCCCATGCACACCATCCCTGCCTGCCTAGCTGCAACCCCTTCCCCCACGCACCACCCCCAATCAAACATAAGCACACTGCTCATGACCTGCTCTCCATTTCTGGCTCCTCAAGATCTCTCCGCCCCCTCCCTCAAGTTCTCTCAAATTCTCTCTCCAAGTTTTGTGGGTTTTGGTGGATTGGATAGAAGGCACATTGTCCCTTCTCTTGGGCTGTCCTGTAGTGCACTGTGGTGCATGGCCTGGGGTCCCAGCCAGGCCTCCCCATGTCTCGCCAACTGATGTGGCAGGGAGGAATGTCTGGATAATAGACCAATAGAATATAACACAATTGAGGCAGTCATCAAAACCCTCCCAACCAAAAGAATCCCTGGGCAAGATGGCTGCAGTGCAGACTCTACCAGAAATCCAAAGAAAAGCAAATACCAATATTCCTCAATAGTTCCACACAATAGGAACAGAAGGCACATTACCAAACTCTATGAGGCCACAAGTACCTAGGCACAAAAGACACAAAAAGATACAAATAAGAAAGAGAACTACAGACTAATATCCCTCATGAACACGAATGTAAAAGGCCTCAATAAAATGCTAGCAAATCAAATCCAGGCACACATCAGGGAAATCATCCACAGTGACAAAGTAGGCTTCATTCCTGCATTGCGGGATGGTTTATCATGTCGCATCCAACCTAAATCAGCAAGGAAGACACAACTCAGGGGAGATCTTCTAGCAGTTTAATCAGTATCCTTGAACATCTTTCTTCTTCTTAAATCCCGGGAAAGTCCAGCAAGGGGTTAAATCCCCTTGTGCTGACCAACCCTAGTGAGCAATGTGGACCCGGCAGATAGGATGCTCTTATAGGGAAGCAGGTATGCTGAACAGGCTTAGCCAAATAATGACTTATTTATGACAGAGAGCGCTCACCATCTGGAAGGTGGAAGGGGGAAGCCAGTGCCATCTTTAAGGCATGGCACTTCGCAGCTCTCTACATTATCATTTGAAAAATCTATCAATGTGATCAACCATATAAACAAACTGAAAAAGAAAAACCACATGATCATCTTACTGGATGCTGAAAAAGCCTTTGATAAAGTTCAACCCCATTTCATGATAAAGGTCTTGGAGAGACAGGAATAATCAGTAAACCAACAAATAACATCAAAACAGAATGCAGAGAAACTCAAGGTAATTTTTTAAAATCAGGAACAAGATAAGTCTGTTCTCTGTCCATAGCTCTTCAATATTGTACTTGAAGTTCTTGCTAAGGAGTAAAACAACAATAGGAAGTCTACCGATGCAAATTGGAAAGTAAGAAGTCAACTATCATTATTTGCACATGATATGACAGTTTACATAAAGGACACAAAAGCTCTACCAGGGAACTGTTACAGTTGACATAAACATTCAGCAAATGAGCAGGATACAAGGGAAGGTCAAAAAATCAGTAGCCCTACAATATACAGATGTGGAAGGGGCTCATAAAGAAATCAGAGTAAGATTACCTAATACAATAGCCCAACAACATAAATTATTTTTGACTAATGCTTATCAAACATGTGAAAGATTTATATAGCAACAATATTGGGTCTTTAAAGAAGTAAATTAAAGAAGATACCATAAAACAGAAAGATCTACCATGCTCATGGATATGTAGGATAAATATAGTAAAGTTAGAAATCTTGCCAAAAGAAATCTAAAATTCATTGCAATCTCCATCAAAATCCCAGAATTATCCACTTAGCTTGAAAGTATAATAGCCTATATTAAATGGAAAAACAAAAGACTGAGAATAGCCAAAACAAACTAAGTACAATAACAAACTTCATGATGCATCACCAT